>NW_008710807.1:712999-719133 GCF_000327385.1 Lottia gigantea | reverse complement strand
TGGCACTGATTATTAGATAATCCAGCATCTCCTGTAGTCCCACCTTTACTGGTCTTCATGTTTCTAAATTAAGGCAATGGAGAAATCACAAAATTCTGTTCCCTTTTGGATTAAAATGATGGGCAACACCTTGCTATATGCAATAGTGGGGATTTTTATTCAGGAAAGGAGCCATGTACTTTGTTCTCCTACACAAATACAAATAGACAATAGAATAGAGGGCCTCAATATATTGTCAAACGAACAGTTCATTTAATTTAATTTATTTCTGTATAATATATACAAGATGAAAACCAAAAAAAAAAACTGAAAATATGAAAAATTGGATGAAAATTAGTCTCTGCCTTTGAAATAGCATGCCAATATAATTCCTTTATGGACTAATAATTCCATTAGATTGTCAACATCATTATTCAATGTGGCGATTTAAGAATCATGTTGCATATGGTAGGCTTTATAGGGTTACATGTACTATTATTATAGTCAGAATTGTCCAGAAATCACCTATGTTCATATTTACTTCAATGAGTCCAGTTGTTCAAGACTAAATCTTCAACCAATCAAAATAAGTGATAGGAATATTGACCTTCTGTATCAAAGGTTTAGTAACCAACTGACTCGTATACATTTGTTAGATCAAGATAAAACACTGGACAATCAAGTCTGATATACACAAATTAATTTAAAGAAGTGTGCACCAATTTCCAGGGAATATTTTCAAATAAAGAATCAAAGAGTTGGAAATGAGGGAATTTTTTTTAAACAGTTTTAAATATATGAGAATTATTCCCTCTACTGACAATATTGTCAACACAATATCAATAAAATCTCAGTGGGAGAAAGGGAGAAAGTCATAATTCCTCTTTACAAGAAGCTTGCGTACATTCCACCTTTAACAAAACCCAAATATCATTGAACACTGGGAGAAAGGGAAGTCATAATTTTCAATTTAATCAAGCTGGTACACACTTCCTCTTCAAAAATATGAAATGACATAATGATAATGATAATGAAATATTAAACCAATAAATATTACCAGGTACCATCATCCTTTCCAGCGGATTATTAAATCCTTTCCCAGAATAGTTTCATACAGACCAACAGACAGACATTCAATCTTCAATTTTTGGAATTTAGGGACACAATTAAAAGCCATGGTTCACCATTTTCCAGGGTTCATTTAAGTCTTGAATACTTGAATATAAGTAAATAGTCTTCAGAAGTACTAGAACTAAATAGAAACTCCTTTTTCTAAGGTACGATTGGTCAAACAGATGGTGGACAGCTTTTGGTGTGCTATTGTTTGCTTTAAAACTTATTAATTTGTACCTATAGCAACAGATTTTTTCAGATTTACTGAAGGTTAAGAAGAGGTGCAAATTGTATGCACAATATGTATAGCAAAAAGCTCTAAATAAGCAGTTTTTATTGTGAAAGTCATTTTCCTTCTTAAAATATTACTTAAAAATAGAAATCAGTATTTTTTTGTATTAATACAGATATTTTTGAAAATACTGTGTCAGATTTTTTTTGTTCGATCAGACTTTGGTTTTAAAACCTGAATTTTTCTAATACCATTAAAATAGCCACAATAATTCAATTTAAATACCCATGGAGACTACAACGATTAAAAAGATAAAGTGAAAGTAGTATCTCATCAACAATCAGTGACAGAAACCAGACTCTACGTTTTGCTCCTACAATTTTACTTATCTTTTAATCTTTTAATTATCTATCATTTTTTCTCATAGATTACCTACTGTCTCCCTCATAGTTACATTTTACTTAAGTGTTTATATACTGTATAATTGCAAGTATAACGCACACCTCTTTTAATTCCCTTTTGCAATCCAGATAACTTTCTATGGTTATTTTGTTTACAGTTACATTAATAAAGTGTTAGGATACTCAGTTTTCAAATTATCTCCCTTAGCATATATCTTTTCAATGAATATTTTGTTTATAGTAAGATTACCAGTCCATATACTGTATAATTGTTAGTATAACACGCCCCTGTTTAATTCTTCATTAGGAAGTCTCTCTGTATAGAGAAATCTAAGCAGAAGTAAAATTGAATGTCTGTCCATTAGATCACCTGATTATACTTATTGGAGCACCATTTACAATAAGATTTTAAACTTATACCTCTTGATATTTAGGATATAAAACTTAAAGTTAAATTGATTTTTTAAAAGTTGCACTGTATACTGTATAACCTTTAAAATAACTTAAAATGGAGTTTTACACCCCTCTGTTCTGCATCTTAAAGGACTACCGGTACTGAAGATAAGATATGTAATTATTGTCAAGCTATCAGATATATCAGAAAGAACACTGGCATTATTGAATGAAAACTTCAGCCTGATGTGTTCAAAATCTCTTTGTAAATGGTGCTATGAAATGATCAACTATTTCTGTGTATCCATTCTCTCTTCTCTGTATAAACCAGCAGAGTTTATTTCAAAACAACTGAGTTCAAAGTTCAAATTGAACGGTCAAGATACCGTTTAATTTTTTGACTGTGTATAAACTTTAATATCAAAACATAAAGCCCATTCAGATAAATTTCAAAATTTTTATCGCAAAAGCAGTATTTTTTAAAGTGATTGTGTAATTTCAGGAAAAGATAACTCTGATGGTTCTCTACAGAGAAGATCCACTGTTAAGTGGTTGCTATGGACACACAAGTTAACCTCATCCACCACCACCTCTTCTGGTTGGACGATACCCAAAACTAGCTCCTCCCATTAACGGATTATAATCTGAAAGAAGAACATATTTATTACTCCTGATTTTGCAATTCTTTGGACGAGATTTTTGATTGAGGGAATTGTCTTGCTAGTACAGATTAAACGAATTTTCAAAATTTAGAAGCACATTGTTTTCCATCAAAAACACAACATTTAAAGAAGACCTACAACTGTATGTAATCATTACCGAAAAATATTATATAAAAAACAAAGCAAGCTACATTTGTGTATCTGAAACTATTGTCCATACAAAATACAGTTTAGATGTTTAAAGATGGGTTCCCTTATTGTCATTTATGAAAATGAAAATGCTAATAATTATATGAATAGAAAGTAGAGGTGTTCTAATGACTTGGAAAAATACCTGACATGTCCACAATTAATTCATAATTAGCTAAATTAGAAGAGAATCACCAGCAGAATTCCAATGAGTGACCGATCAAGAAAGGTCAAAAAGTCTTTTTTTGTTTATCCAGACTATTCATACATGGGCATTTATGATTGGTTAAAACTCTTAATTATATGCTATAAGAACATAATGATATGATTAAGAATGCATGATAATTCATTAGAAACACCGATTAATCAAATAGTTTGCTTAATTTGACACTAAAAAATAAGTAAACCATTGTGAACAAAACTTACCATTTGGACGTAGCTTTTTATCATCTTTTTTCTTATTGGGACTTGATGTGCTCGGAGTTGAACTGGAACTCTCTTCATGCTGAAAATTAGAAAAGACGTGTTAGAGTTAAAAAGTCACTCCCTTCTTATTAAAGAGATCATGCCAGGAAAAGTAAGATAGGCCCGCAGCAACTGTTAAATAAATATTGTTTTTATGGCAAAACTTTGTTCGAGACTTTATCAATATATCAGTTAGATTATCAGTACCCATTTACAGCAGGGGCGTCTGGAATTATGAGCAAAGATGACTTATTTGAGGTTACCAGATTTTATGTCGACTGAGATTAGTATCCACAACCACCATTTGTTTAATGTAACCTTGCAAATGACTGCAAATTCTATCGCTCTAGCTCATTCCAAAAGGATCAACAAAATCAGATAACAAAACGTTGCATTCGTTAGAATTTAAAAAATGGGACAACAAAACGTTGCATTTGTTAGAATTTAAAAAATCGAACAAAAAACGTTGCATTCGTTAGCAATTAAAAAATGGGACAACAAAATGTTGCATTCGTTAGCAATTAAAAAATGGGACAACAAAATGTTGCATTCGTTAGCCTTATGATGTGAGCGTTTAACAATTTGAGAGATTTTATATTTTAACTATCAGTATTTAACGATTTAAGAGAATCCGGTGAATGATTCTCTGCAGGAATTCAACGTTTGTTTATTAACAAATTGTTACTAACAGGAAATATCAGTTATGAGGCTAAAACGAACATATTTCACTTCCAGCTGTTTGATTCATGAATCCCCCATGCTGGTTTTCACACAGGAAAAAAATTAACAAAAAAGTTATGACAATGAGTATTTATTGAGTTATTCTGTAATGTTAAGGAAGAGTTCAAATAAATTATCTTTTTTTCAGATAGTTTGCAGGAAGTCAGCATCCACAGTACAGGTTCATTGATCAACAATGGCCAATGTTATAAAAATCCATATAAGTTAGACATATCCGTTAATCAAACTTTTGTGCAAAGCATGGCAAAATTGAGAGTAAAAGTTGTATAGTAGTGGATCAGGTGTTTCAAAAGGATAAGCTTAGTCTAAAACGATTAATAGTGTATTTTGAATGCCAGATGGTAAGATCATACATTTAGTCCAGAGTTTTGCTTTTGTTACAAATATCCCTACAAATAGCCTGTTCTTGTAGCCCAAGGTTCATTACCACTAGGTGAGAGTTCATACACGTAGCCTAGGGTTCATACATGTAGCCCAAGGTTCACTAGGTGAGAGTTCATACATGTTGCCTAGGAGGGTTCATTAGATAAGAGATAGATGTAGCCCAAGGTTCACTACCACCAGGTGAGGGTTCATACATGTAGCCAAAGGTTCACTAGTTCAGAGTTCATACATATAGCCAAGGGTTCATACATATAGCCAAGGGTTCATACATGTTGCCCAGGGTTCACTAGGTGAGAGTTTATACATGTTGCCCAAAGTTCACCAGGTGAGAGTTCATACATGTTGCCAAGGGATCACTCATGGGGAGCCCAAAAAAAACACAAGATAGATAAATTTGTTTTGTTTAATTTAACAACACAACGTACACCCACAACAGCAGTACAGATTATAAAGAGTGGGATACAAACCGAGCAATAGGCCAAGTGACAGAGTTTTGGACTATAAGTCTATAACAGAGCATCTTGACAGGGCGAAAAGAGTGACAGAGTTTTGGACTATACATTAGTAATCCATTAAATAATAACTGAACAATCTAAAAATGTTATCATAATATCATATTTCTCTCAGGAAACTCAATCTGTGATAACTGTATCAGTATAGTCTACAATCGATACCATGTCTCTCCTTTACCTCGTTAATTTCATGATTAACGACCTAATATTACAATTATTTCAATTAGACTAAAAACTTTCTGTTGTATGATCAATATCAATTAGTAGATATACCTATTTTAGAATTTTACAAATTAGTCTTAATTTAACAAATTCCTGAATAAGTGATATTTGTATACATCAATGGAGGGTCTGGTATGGGTCACAGACTGTGGTGGCACCTGAGGGGGCATTTGTCTATTAAGTAATATAGTTTGTTCCCCACCTCATTTATGAGAAATTTGAAAATGATTTTTTTGCTTTTTGCTCCAAATATGTATATGAATGCACAAATTTAATTTTGCAAGCTAAAATTCCAGGCTTGAACCTATGCGCTTCCTAATTTAAAATCTTAATTCTGACAGTTGCTACCCCATTAAGTCAGTTTGCTCCCTATTTGTACCCTGAGTTCCAGAAGATCTGGTGCTGCCACTAGCTACAGATTTGATAAAGGGAGGCCCAAAGAACTAGGTTTTAGAGCTCAAATGAAATTTGTAACTGTCGGACTGGAAAAATAGTTTCAGCCTCATTTTCTATCAACATTGTGTATTCTAAGACCATTTACAATTTTTAAGACAATACGTTTGCGAAGTAATGAAAGAAAGCTGAAAGGGGCAAAAACAAAACCAGGAAAATTATTTTTATTCATGATATATAAATAATCTCAGATGAGAATTATCAAGGACTTGGTGTCTGTTACACATCTTCACCGGACGGAGTACGAACAAATGTTCACTGAACGGAGTACGAACAGCTCACTGAACAACTGCTCACCAAAGAATTGACAGCAACACCTTCACGACAATACAGGAACCATTGGTATGAATTTCATAGTATATTTCTGGCGTTAAAATTCTCCATAGTA
>NW_008710807.1:658402-712294 GCF_000327385.1 Lottia gigantea | reverse complement strand
TCATTCTCATAATATTTCCAATAATCTTCATAAATCTTCATCATTCTCATAATATTTCCAATAATCTTCATAAATCTTCATCATTCTCATAATATTTCCAATAATCTTTATAAATCTTCATCATTCTCATAATATTTCCAATAATCTTCATAAATCTTCATCATTCTCATAATATTTCCAATAATCTTTATAAATCTTCATCATTCTCATAATATTTCCAATAATCTTCATAAATCTTCATCATTCTCATAATATTTCCAATAATCTTCATAAATCTTCATCATTCTCATAATATTTCCAATAATCTTCATAAATCTTCATCATTCTCATAATATTTCCAAATATTTCCAATAATCTTCATAAATCTTCATCATTCTCATAATATTTCCAATAATCTTCATAAATCTTCATCATTCTCATAATATTTCCAATAATCTTCATAAATCTTCATCATTCTCATAATATTTCCAATAATCTTTATAAATCTTCATCATTCTCATAATATTTCCAATAATCTTCATAAATCTTCATCATTCTCATAATATTTCCAATAATCTTCATAAATCTTCATCATTCTCATAATATTTCCAATAATCTTTCCAATAATCTTCATAAATCTTCATCATTCTCATAATATTTCCAATAATCTTCATAAATCTTCATCATTCTCATAATATTTCCAATAATCTTTCAACCTGTAAGTACATAAAAAAAAAAATTGTTTAGAAAAGGTAAAAAAATTCACTACTGGGGCAGGCTAACTTTCAGTAGTAGAGTGAGTGTTCCTAGTATGACAGGACAGTTTCTACAATAAAGCCCATAGTTTGCCATTCTTTGGGGTCTTGAATATGTAAATAGTCTTCATAACTATTAGAAATGTACGAAATCACATAATTACTTTAAAAATACTTCAAACTAGAAATTTCACTCTTTTTTTTCTATAGATTTCTTTTCTATATATGGTGTAGTACCAAGAAAAGACGATTATCAAGAAAATTGTATTATAGGTAATTTATAAGCTTATACTTTTCTTAATTACTTAATCACACATTATGATTATAATCAAAATTAATTAAATCTTATAATTAACGAGATGATTAATTAGAATAAATAAAATTATGCATGAATTGACTCCTTAATACAAGAAACATAGCAATTACCAAAATATATTAAACTATTTAATGAAACAAATATTGAACACCAGATATATTATTTTTTAATTTCACTTTTAATTGCTCTGAGATGTTTTTTTTTAAAATTATTTAATATATATCTTTATATATTTTTATATATCTCTTTAGACTTCAAATTTCCAGAATTTAATTTTTTCTGACTCTTAAGGAAAATAATCATAGAAATAAAAATAATACTGGGGATAAAAATAATACTGGGGATAAAAATAATACTGGGGATAAAAATAATACTGGGGATAAAAATAATACTGGGGATAAAAATAATACTGGGGATAAAAAAGTGAATAATATCTCTGGTAGAATATAGCCCCCGTCCTCAACCATACAGCTTGGCTTTCGCTAAGATTAGACACTGGAATATCTACCGTCTGATAAAATCCACAGGGACAAACCTAACCATGACACTCTAGTCTTGATTTGAACCCTCTCAAGGAATTGATAAAATGAAGAATGTCAGATTTATATTCCAATATTTGCCGTAGGACTCATGACACTCCTTCGAGGATCATGCAGCAAAGTGGTCCCCTCACCTACTACATGACCACTTCCAGAGTGCCCACGCTGACCGACCATCCAATTTTGTCATTCTAATATTTGCCGTAGGACTCATGACACTCCTTCGAGGATCATGCAGCAAAGTGGTCCCCTCACCTACTACATGACCACTTCCAGAGTGCCCACGCTGACCGACCATCCAATTTAGTAAGTGGCAATACCCAATTCATCCCTACTTTAAGAGGGGGGTTTCCTAAAATAAGACTTTACAATAAGTGTCGTTACCTACAATTTTTAACAACTCCTCTTATCCTAAAGAAGTTGTTTTTACACAGAAAACTTCCTGAAGACTTTCGAAATACACACAAACTTGAAGTTGACTTCATGTTCAGTGACTAAAACATTGTCCACATGAAATCAACCTTTATAAATCTGATGAGCTTTAACCAAATACCAACTTTGTTTTAATTTAGTTTTAAATGAAATTTTTAAGATTCTCAATGAAAGAAATCACTTTTTAATGATTTTGTTGGAAAAACAGAAATAATAGACATTTGGCATTTTGTTAAAAAACATTCATTCTTTACATCTTATATGATACACAGTTCATCAGATTATAGACCACAGTGGGGAATAAGACTTGAATTGGGAAGAGAAAATTTGGCCAGACTTCCCTCAGAGCCTAAAGAAGTCATTTTTTCTCTTCAAGAAGTTGGATAGAGAGAAAGTATCAGATAGATAAAAACACATTCATCCTTAAAGTTCATCAGGAAGTGAAAATAGCCAATAGGAAATCAATAAAGAAGATTTTATTATTCAAATTCTCAATGCTTCATTATTCAAATTGTGAATGTTTATTCAGTTTATTTTCAATGTTTCATTATTCATATATTCAAATTAGTAATATTTTATTATTCATATTCTCAATATTTTATCATTCAAATTAGTAATATTTTATTATTCAAATTAGCAATATTTTATTATTCAAATTCTCAATATTTTATTATTCAAATTAGCATTATTTTATCATTCAAATTAGCAATATTTTATTATTCAAATAAGCAATATTTATCATTCAAATTAGTAATATTTTATTATTCAAATTAGTAATATTTTATTATTCAAATTAGCAATATTTTATTATTCAAATTAGCAATATTTTATTATTCACATTATCAATGTTTTATTATTCAAATTCTCAATGCTTAATTATTCACAACATTTTATTATTCAAATTAGCAATATTTTATTATTCAAATTCTCAATATTTTAATATTGATATTTTCAAGTTTTTATCATTCATATTCTCAATACTTTATCTAAATTTTCAGCAAATTTTTTTTTATTAACTAATATGCTAAATTGTTAAAAATCTTTATTTCAAACTTGTGTTTAAAGAATACACCACTCCTCAATTCCAATTCTTATTTCAGTCAATTTATTTCATCACTTTAGAGCTCACCTAATTCTTAACTTCACATGTATATAAGTTATTATAACAATCCTTCACTATAATATAATAAATTGTACTTACCAATTCTTCAAAAGATGCCAAGTAAAATCTTCAAAGACTTTAACTTCTATTTTATTCATGAAGACCGTTACTGAAAATAAAATACAAAATTTTCAAAATTAAATACAAAATTTTCAAAATAGAATAATAAATGTTCAAAATAAAATACAAATCTCATTTCCATAGTATCAATTAAAATGGAGTAATGAGTCATTGCACTGTAGAATATTCCATGTCAATTTCTCACTCCTGTCCAAAAGTTTTCTTTCTTTGCTCTTATGGTTCAAGTCATACATTGGAAGGTTAATAGCCACTTCCAAATCAAGGGGTCCTGAAGAGGATTGTGTATCAGAAACAACGAAAGAATGCAACTGGGGCAAATCTTAAACCTAAAAGCAACAACCTACAAGTGAATCCAATCTAGAAATCATCAAATGGTTGAGGCAAAAATTAAAGACCTTTCCATTTAATACCTGAGTAAAGAAGTTCATTGGTGCCAAATCTAAACCTAGTGCTTAACATCCTAAAGAAACAACTCTGAACAACAAATCCAAATGGAAATGGTTCAAGCGAAAGTTGAAGAACTTTCCATTTGCCCTAGAAAAGACTTACACCACCCAAAGTAATTTTCAATTTGATTCTGATAAACAAATCAATGTTCCAGGGATGTTTATCTAAAATTCACACCATAAAATTACAAAACTAGCCAAAAACTTACCTAAGTTTTCAACTGAAAACATTGTTCTTCATTTTCCATCAATGTTTGGTCTGCTTTCCTAGCAACAAGAAGTGAACCCTGGGACATCTGCAGACTGAATGAGGCTGTACACTGTTGTTGTCAACCTGACTATAACCCCTGAATTCTACTCACCCTCAAGCTGGGGTTGGTCAAAATATCTTGGTCTCCATACCCACAGTTTCAAAACAAAAACTGACAATAGAGTGAACACTTTTCATCCCTTGGTCATGGTTTTAATCTTTTGTTTAGGATCAAATTAGTAATCAAGACTTGTTCCCATTGTTAAAGTCAGTATTTTGGTGGCTAGGTTGAAATTGAATTGTAGTCAAATTAGAGGTACATTACCACTGAAAATTTTGTTATCCTTAAAATGGCTTGCAATTGAAATATTCACATACAGGGTTTTGTTAACAATTACGTGTATTAAAATTTTAAAACTTTTGAAAACTGAAAGGAGCAAGGGTTTTAAGAAGTTCCTTTCCTACACAGGACCTTTTCTCAATGATTGGACCTCCCCCTCCCCCTCCCTAAAACTCTTTCTATCATTGAGTTTTTATATGTCCAGTGTGTTGATTTCTCCATCTAGATTTCCATCTAATATAAAGAGTCCAGAATGTGATATAGGTCTGTACAAGTATTTTAATCCAGCCAAAAAAAACTTAGGATCTCCAACTTCCAATTTGTAGTAATAACAGTACTTGACAATAAGATCAAAATTTATTAGTATAAATACTAGGTTCAGTTAATAATTATATATATATATCTTTACTTCTGATAAATAGCTCGGCTTAACTTGGTTTAAATTGTTTGAATTTCAATTTGGTACTAGAATTCAGGTCTAAATCAGAGATGTTGATTTGACTTTATTTGCCAGTCTTGTTCCTTGGAATCTTTGATTAGGACTTACGAAATGAGGTATTTCACTCCAGGAATAGCCCTCTATCATCTATCTTGTCACAATAATTAAATATCAGATTTGAAGTTTGAAATGCTGGTTAAAAATTAAAAACAAAGACAAAATGGTAGCAGAACTATACATTTGGCTAAATTACCAAGTCCATAAACGCTGAAAAGCTGGAAGTAAAATGAATGGAGTTTTACATCCAACTTTTCTGCACCATGTGGGCTAATAAAGACGGGCACCGCCATGCAGGGTGCAATGAGGGAAATTTTGCCATTAGCCTGCTCTTTTTCGATTTCCAACTGTCGAGGGATCTTGACGTGCACAGCCTGTAGAACATGGGGCCTCCGTTTATGGTCCCATCCGAAGCTGAAAAGCTGGACAACTTAGCTTCGAGCTATAATTCTGAATAACATCTATATCAATTGTCTCATTTTATATATAATTATAACATGTAAAGCTAAATACAGTCTTGTCTTTGTTAAAGTTTAATAACTTTCCCATTTTGATATCTTAGTCTTCTTTCTTCTTTCCTTAACTCTCTCTATCTTGTCTGATTACTTCGTCTTTCTCCATTTCACCCTGCGGCCATACTTAATAATCATCAACACGATGATCACACGATAAAGAAATATGGTGGGTTGTTCTTAAGAAAGGTTTATGACAAAATTATTAAAAATTAATTTATCAATTTGTTGATGCCTGTGGACCACAAGTGATGCAATTTGATTTAGATAAACATTCCAACAAGCCACCCACAAATTTCCATTAAGTTGTTATAAACTTCGTCAAATCAAATCAAAGCTAAAGATTTGGACAAGACCCAGCTGTTTGATGGGATTCTCATGAATCCAATGGCGATGCAAGCCTCCTTTGGGTACAAAAGCACAAATAAAGGAGCAGACAGACTTCAATGGAGGAGAGACAACTGTTGAGGTTGAGATTCAAAACACTGCATAGGCAGAGGCAGCTCTGTGAGAGCGCACAGGCACCAACGTCCCACGGAGTGTCTGAGAAGATTCTTCTTGAAGGGGCATGATAACTTGGTGTAAAATTAAGTTAAAAAGGAAGCAAGTTTGTGGCCCCGCGGCCAGGGCTCAGACATGTTATACAAAAAACGAAGTTATGAAAGTTCATTTAATGCTGTAAAGTTCGGTTACCTCGTAAGGTAGATTTACTGTCAAACTGTGACTATAGTCTGCTTATTTCCATAGTGATATCTATAAAATACAGGATGAATATAATCATGTTTTTCGCAGATGGTAGAGTTTATCTTGTATATCCTGTCAAAAACTTTGTTGTTAATTTTTAAAGTTATTAATTAGCTTAGAAAGGGTTGCGGACAATTACGTATCAAATTATAAGCCACACCATTAACTGACCGATATCCTATTCCTTTACCCTCAAAAGTTCACCCAAAAGACCACAAATCCAAACTTTAATATGTTTCTTACCTGTACCTTCTTTCCATGTAGATTTCATGTAAGGTTCTATAGCACAGTTTGTGAAAGCGTTAGTTTTTGACGTGATATCATTTGCTTGGTTACGTCGAATAAGTCATCTTCGCTCATAATTCCTACCAACCCAACTGTAAATGGGTACTGATAATCCAGGAAAAATTTCATGCCAAGAAGTTTGGTCAAGGACTTAAATTGTTATCCTTGTAAAATATAGTTGTTTCTTTCTTCAGTCCTTTATTTTTGTTGATTTTTTTTATTTGTCAGTTACATCCCATTTTTAATAATATATGACAAAAATTGAAACCACAAGCCTGTATTTACCCACCATCATTAAAACAAAATCCAGACACCAAGAAATCTCCCATCCCATAATTTTAATTGTTCTATGACGTTCGATGTAGCTATATTTGGGATATAACTGTTTGGTCAACGTACCTACGTAAGAAACAGAAACTGTTAAAGGGCCGTTCTGTTAATTTTTATAGGTCAAGAGTCTTTCTTACGGCAAAAAGCCAAAATTTTGTGTCCACAAAAATGAACGATGTCACAGTAGTTACTCAGAGGATTTGACAAAACATAACAGAAATGAAAAAAAGAGTTTTTCTAAATTTTTATGTGTATCAGAGACACAATGTCATCAATTTGCACCATTCTTAGTCAGACATTTGTTGTTTTTGCATTTCACTGAACTTAATGTTTTATGACGTACAAATAAAAAAGTTGTTAACAATTTAGTATCCTTCATTAGCAGCCGATGCAAAAGTGACGCATATACAGCCCCTTTGTTAGGGTCGGGTCCGTTGGGGCCGTGGTGGCTGGGCCCCAGCAAGCGACAATTAAGCCACAGCTAAACTTTCATCAGTTCAGAAGAGATTGATTCATTTACAGTGTCTTTGTACAAAATCAAAAAGATATAGATTTATGATACGTTTTTGGCACCTCAAAATTGTCAGAAATGAGTTCTCTGGGCATTTAATTCTTCAAATTTTCTGCGTAAAAAATTGGAGTTCCAGAGCCAATCATTCCTGGCGACCAGGCTGATATACAGTTAGGAAATTCTATACTAACATGAAACACAGATGTCGACCAGAATAATAAGAGAAATAAAATAGAAGTCCTGATGTACATGTAAAAAGATAAGAAAAACCTCTTTACAACCTCTTTTAACAATTCAAAGACCAGAGGCTGCCTTGGCATCTGAATCAAATAGAAGCTATAAATGGTCCTGAAACAAATGTTTAAAGTTTAGAAAAAAGTTTTTTCAAATTCTTTCAAAATTACCAATTCAGAGACATAACAACACTTTGTATTTTGCAAGAAGCGCTGGCGTCTGACTGAATTTAGGAGGCAAAATGAAGCCATAAAGGGCCTGCCTGATACACATAAAAAGTTTCACACAATAATGTAATAAACACTTTGTTTTAGCAAAACCGGGAAGAATCAGAATCTAATATAAAATAAGATTGATGAAAAGAAGCGCCATAAAGAGCCCTGATACACATAAATGTTTAGAAAATGTCTTTACAACCCCTTTCACACAATTCCAAATCAAGTGAAATTGCAAGAAAAACAGCCACCTGACAGAAATTAAGGGGAAAATAAAAGTTGTGACCAAATAAACATATCAAGTTGTGAAAACCTCTTTACAATCCCTTTTCCTTTAGCAAAATTGCAAAAAACCACAAGCATCTGAGTCAAATAGAAGGCATAAATCATTTATTTAATGGCCCTGATACACATAAAAAATGAAGAAAACATTTACAATCCCTTTAATCTATCAAATTATTACCTGTTACCTTTTAAAGCTATGAGAAAATCTTCCATTATGTCTATAGTCTGCTCTTATAACGCAAATCTTAATCATGGGATGAAAATTACGAGTCGATCATTTAGCAACATTAGACCAGCTTAATTATTTCATATAATGGAATCTTGGAAATGTTTCCTAAATTGAGGGAACTTGTCATATCATTGTCTCCAAGTTAATTATAAATTTGATGAAAGAAGGTAAACTGATCGTTCGCAGGCCATAATTTCATAAATCCTTTTAATCACTCTCTTTTTCAGAAATTGACAGCAACCGACTTTATGTGTTTTTTCTCCATATAAAAGGCGTAAAGTTTTATCAAAGTCAAACCCAATCAACCCATCTTAGGACCCGAACATTTAAAAGATATTCGTGGGTGACGTCAAATAAAAACGTAGGTTGATATTACCTAGATGTGTTCCGATTGGTTCAAATTCTTATAAAAGAAACCTTGAGTTCTGAGTGGTTTCCTCTCAAATCAATTGTATCATACATAGAGTGTAGAATTGTTGCTATCGACGACAGACGACAGGCAGTACCGGTGACAGTATATAGTAATTGACTCCTACTAACTTGGACTCTGTTTTTAACTTTATTCAACAACTCTTCAGGTAATATCCAATATTATATTTCTACCTTTTTTTTTTCTTTTTTTATGTTTCTTTATTAATCACATTTTGAATTTTTGCCTTTTTTGAGTTTTTCTCTTTTTTTTTTATGGATTTAGCACATTTTCACATATTTCAAACTTCTAAAGTTAATTTGTAATTCAGCACATTTGAATACAAAATCATTTTTTTTTTATTTTAGCACACTTGTTAAACTTGTTATATAATTTAGTAGCATTCATACATTTCAAAGTTCCAAAGCTTATTTGTAATCCATCACATTTTTCGGAACATTTTGAATACAAAATCTTATTTTTTAAGAATTAGAATTTTTCTTTATTTTTGTAACACTTTTTTTTATACATTTGAAAAATTAGATTTTTCATAATTTAAACCATTTTCATAACTTTTTCATTATCTAGAATCATTTTTTAACATTTGAAACATTGAGAACTATTTTAACAGTGAAAATATCTGATAATATTTTTGTAATATTTGAAGAATATAAAGAAACAAATTGATCCTACTAAGTTAAAATTTCATCGTTAAGTAATTTGTTAGGATTAAACTATAACTAAGAGTCCATTGTTGACCAATTCAGTAACGCAAAATATTTAAAAAAAAACAAAAGATTCAGAGTGAATGGAATGCCTTAATATCTATTCATGTTTTAAAAATATTCTATAGATTTAGATATTACTCAACAACAAGTATCAATATCATTCTGTAGAATAAAACTTTAAGTCTTTAAGCCGCAGGATTACCACAAAGAATCACGACTTTTGAACAAAATCTCAAGGCCTTTTATAATTCATTTCAGAGAACACAATTTTAACTTAAATTTATATGAGGAAATTCCATTTTCAAGTCTAAAGTAATTTTATATTTTAAATAATTGGTATAAGCAAGTTATCAATATTTAGTAGGAAAAAGAATTCTGTTTTAAATTAGAAGGAATGGCCAAATGGATAAATTTGAATATCAAACCCAATGTAATTCTATTTATTAAATAATTGTTAAAAATGAAAATGAATGGAGTTTAACATCCAAATAATTGAAATAAGCAAGTTAATAATATTTAGTTATGAGCACGAATAGAATTGAAAGGCATGACCAAACTTATGATCTGATAGCAGGGAATAAGTAGATTAATGAATATAACAATATTTTGAGATATTTACCCAATGAGAATTACTATAGAGGTCAATGGTGATATAATTATATAATTATATGAGATTCATTATTAAAGGCAAAGTTTCATCTACTTTTATTTTTTACATATATAAACCAAGTACTAACGATCTCAACGGCAAAAATAAACCTGAAACAAATTCAAACAACATATTGGCAATACTTTGGTAGAAGCCAATGACTTTTTCACATGAGGAAGTATAAATAAACCAAAACGATCCCAACCGCAAAAGGAAACCTGAAATTCAAACAACATTCTGGCAAAACAATGGAAGCAGCTAATGTTTCTTTCACATGAGGAAGTTTATCAATCATCTTATTCAAAAAGTCTTAAAAGTCAAGCATTTTTGAGGCTGCGATATCAGTTTCTGCTGGAAGCGAACGCTGACTTGTAATCTCAACAACCTTACTTTAATAACTCTAGCTCTTCATTTTAGAGGGTAATTTGAGCCCATGGCAATAATTGACGTTATCTGCAATATTAATGTTAGGAAAACTGAAAAGCTGTTAAATTTGGTTTTTTTAAAATCAAAACAAAACAGAAAGTAATGGCATGGCTCATCAAGGAATAGATAAAAACAAACAAAATCACTAAAAAAAATAGACTTTTCAAGACCTTTAACAATTAGCCACAACAAAGGTAGCTATAATTCAACACTAATTCAATATCTTACTCTGGGCTATTTAGAATAATTTCCAAATCGGATTAGTTAGTCTTCAACGCTTTTAATCATTTCATTAATTCATTTCATGCTGCGTTCTCAAATTCCAACCATTTCCGTCAAATTTCAAAGTGATAATAATTATGTGTCGCTGGAAGCGTTATTTCTGCTGCAGTGTTGAGATGATGTAATGATTGTATTAAAAAATTAACACTAGTATAAATCATTCTAGGGCCAATTAGGTTATTTTTTTTAAGAAATTAATTTTTTATTTTGATTTTTTCAAAAAACTGTTTTGAAAAGTGTAAATCAATTAAACCCTGCACTTTATACTTTAACTGTACTAGAAAGATTAAAATAAAACCTGAAACATGTTGTCATGCTGACAACTGACCTATTTTCAGCCTCCCTCTCGAATGAAGTTGGACAAGTTGGAACATTTACCAATGAGAGGTATCTGTAGCCCCTATCACTTTCAAAAGTTAATTCTGATGTTCTAGAGTTTTGAGGCAAGGCAAGATTAATAAACTTTCCTATATTTAAAAAGCCAACTCTACTGTAAAAACCCCAAAAAATTGTGTTGAAAAATCAAAGATATTGTAGAAAAGTTTCTCAAATTTGTTATGTATTAGGGCAAATTATGGCAAATTTTCAATCAGATATTTATGGTTCCTGTTATTATAGAAATGCTTATCTATATGACTTTACTATTCCAAAAGCTACTTTTAATATGTTCGGGATATCAGGCTAGCTTCCTCACACACAACTTAGTTTCATTGGAATTGCGAGAACCACAGACGTCTGAATAAAAATAAAAATGATGCAAATCGATGCTGATTTAAAATAGCTTTCAATTTTCTTGTCTTTTTTTAACCTTTTTTAGAATAATTTTCATTTCCGCGTGTCTAATCTTAAAATAGGCTGGTAACATTCCGGAACTATCAGATAGATATAGTAATGCAAGGTCGATTACAACATCGGAGGAAGTCGTCTTTGAAATATTCACCAAGTCTTCAAGAAGTTTTTTTAAATAGTTCTAACTCTCATTGATAAAACAGATAAAAAAATTCTGAAATGGGAGAATTAATAATAAATGAGTTTTTAGAGTTATAAAAAGTAATTAAATCAATGGAGAAATCCTATCAATATTTCTGAAAAAGATTTTTTTTTATCCAGAATTTGATGTCAGCAAACTTAAAGGATGCCTTCCATCACTTCAAAGTGGAATTGAAATGAAATTGTACTAAATCTACACTTCCTAGTTAAATGCCATTAAACTTAATGGATGCCTTTTTATCAATATATTTCCATTGTTTTTAAGTTGTCTTTTTATCACTGTTTATTATGCGTACCCCAAGCCCTTTTTAGAGTTAAAAATGTGCACTATACACATTGAACTGATAAGAACTTTTTCTACTATTCTTATATCATCAAACTTAAAGGATGCTTTCCTCAATTTTATTACCAGTAATCTAATTTTTCAAAATTTGGCCAATTGATCTCTTGTCAATTCCATTCTAGACTGTTAGCTTTGTGGATTCTCTGAATGTGATGTCCAGTTCAACAAATCCAGTGGCATTAGGTGTTCTAAAAGAGTAGACATGCCTTTCCAGATAGAAAGGAAGACTCATACACCAGTACATAAACAACATAAAATAAATGAACATGAAACAAGAGCTAAAATGGCTCATTTAGCAATAATCGCTAATTTAGTGATAATGGCTAAAACTACTTTATTACACTGAATATTGCTATTTTCCATTTGTAACTAATTCAAAATCATTTTATAATAGATAATATCTGCATATTGGTCCAATTAATTAGGATTCAAGTCATTTGGCAGTGGAAAAGCTCTGAGAGCTGTAAAAATAAGCAATTAGTCTTTAAAGTAGTATTCCCTCGTAGGTCAGTTGTTCGAAATATTCATGGTCATGAAATCAAGGTCATTAATATTCTTGACAGCGTATAAAGTGCCTAACTAGTGCACTAATAAGCATTAACTAGCCAAAAAACAAATTCAGCAATTGTCATTAGAGTCTAATTATCTGAGTCTACTTCCTGCATTCATCATTATTCAAATTATGTAGTCTTGGATATCTAGACACTTTCAAATACTGTCAAAATCAATAAAGGATGGCTTGTAGTCAATTTTTCAAAATTTCTTAATTTTTTCTGTTCATTTTGAAAGGGACATAAAAGTACATGTATTTGTAGATCAGCAAAATCTGCAAAGTTTTTAACAAAATCTGCAAGTTGTTATCACAATCTAAAAGCTGTTATCACAATCTAAAAGTTGTTATCACAATCTAAAAGCTGTTATCACAATCTAAAAGCTGTTATCACAATCTAAAAGTTGTTATCACAATCTAAAAGCTGTTATCACAATCTAAAAGCTGTTAGCAAAATCTAAAAGCTGTTAGCAAAATCTGCAAGTTGTTAGCAAAAACTACAAGCTGTTAGCAAAATCTGCAAGCTGTTAGCAAAAACTACAAGCTGTAAGCAAAAACTACAAGCTGTTAGCAAAATCTGCATGCTGGTAGCAAAATCTGCATGCTGGTAACAAAATCTGCAAGCTGGTAGCAAAATCTGCAAGTTGGCATCTTTCGTATCTGGTATGTCACCTTTAAGTACCAGACTTAATCGAAATCTATCTGTAATTGAATTCAATATGCTTCTCTAACTATAGTTATATAAGTATTGGTTAATTCTATTGGTAATTCTATCGAACATCATTTTATTTTGAAACAATTTTGATGTCATCAATAAATGAATTACATTGTTCATGTATATTTGGTCTGACATAAGCTCAAGTAAAACGTAGTAAAAATTCTGTAACATAACGTTATAGAGTGCACTATCTGTACTAATGTACCAAACATATAGGTATGTGGATTTTTTTTCTTAGCACGCAAATATCATCTGTCCCGTAACTGACAAAAGGTTTATCCCCAGTGGTGAAGTGTCAGTTTCATTAGAATTTTTTATAATTAAAAATCTCATATGACATCTGAACTTTACCCACGATTCAAGAACTATAACAAAGTATACTTTATCTTGATAGTTAAAACAGTAGATTTCTATATCTCATTAGGTAGAAAACGCAGGGAGGGGGGCAGTAGGGTGTTTATAGGAAATTCTTTCTCCTCGTAAAATAAGAAGAAATTTGAGAATGGGTGGGGAAGGGGTGAACTGAGCTTTGCCCCAGTCTCAATTCTTTGGGGGAGATGCCCATGAGTGTAACACCAACTCTTCTGGAATTTCTAAATTGCTGGTCTGATCTTAATCACAGAATTAAAAAAATAAGCAGTTTGGAGTCTTGAAAGTTACGGTTTAAACATTGACGGACAATAACCATGAACATTTTTAAAACAACATGATATCATATGCCATTTGTTTTTTTTTCACATTGACACAAATAATTTCAAATATCAGTACTTTTCTATGCAGGTAAATTAACCATCCTTCATTACCTGCTCTTATTAATTACAAATATTAATTAAGAAATTAACAGTTCTTCGTTAGCAAAATATTAACGATGCCACCTGTTTGAATAAGAGTAGACAGAATCAATGAATCAATTCTAGACTTATCTTAAAATAGAAATTTTACATGATAAAATGTTAGAAATTCTGCATCAATATCACCAATAATCTAAATCCTTAATTAATTACCTCGTTAGGCTAAAAACAAAAATGTCAGGTCTAATATGGAGGGTCCATGGTTGGAAATATAACTTTAAAGGTCATAGTTTTGCCATTTTCTAAGGTTGATTTCGGTTTTGAATATATTAAAATAGTCTTCAGAAATACTAGAAATGTACGAAAATGTTTTAACCCTACAAATATTCTTCAAACTATAAATTATACCTCCTAGTTATATATTTCTATTTGTTATATGGAAGAGTCTCTTAACTTTCAAACGTCGATAATTCTGCACACACATAGATTTGAATGCTAAAAATTTGCTGGTGACCTGTGAACACTAATACTGGTTCCTGAATCTGAATCTAAGGTACAATTGGTCAAATGGATGGTGAAACTGTCCCTTTAAACTGAAACCATCTGCAATCATAAGACTATATTACATGGTGAAGTTAGTTAATTAAACCTTTATCAGCTAAATTCAATGCTTCTATTTGAACTTATTCGATTCTTACATAATAGTGTTGGGGTGTATTGAGACAAGTGTCAATGAAAGCACTGGCCTAGGCTACACAGCAATAGTGCAATTTTGTGTAACAGTGTGATTCTATTTCTAGCGTATTATAGTAGAAATAGCATACAAATATCTCCTAATATACACTTAAATCTTCCGTGTCATGAATTTTTAATTTTCATGTTGATATCCAGTTTAAAATGTCTGCCTTACATGACAGGGAATTGAATTCTTCAACTATTTTCAGATATTACATGAGAAGTTGAATCTAACGTAATTGATATCTAAATAAGACCTACTTGAAGATTGAAGACATCTTAAAAATGGCATATGATTCAAATAAGGCCTAATTTGAACTAACCAATCATAAATAACCAAAGGTGGCACCCCCCATTCCATCCCAATTATACAGCACTTTATTTCTAACCAACTTGAAACTAAGATTTTTTTAATGTTTTGGCTCCAATATACACCAAATCAGACTTATCCTTAAAAATTCCTTGAGGAGCTGCCAGACCTCAACAATTACCAAACTCAGACCCCCTTCCTCCCTCCCCACCCTGCTGGCGCTGCTGGGCATAACCTGAAATAACCAATCAGATGATTTGTTACAGACAGGGGTAGACAGAAACTGTTAAAGATTGGCTTATAAAATCCTCTATGCAAAGTTAACCCCCCTTTCTAAAATTAGCTGTCCTGATGAGGATAGCATATCAGTAACATGACTCGACAGTATGAGATGAACTCTAGTTAATTTAAATCCAACAGGCTTTACTTGAGTTGGTGAGTTTTTCTAGTCTCTTGAAATGAATAAATTTTTAAGTTAGGGCAATGAATGGCACGGCAAGTCTGAAATATGACTTGATCTTTTATCTTCGCACTCTCTAGACTTCTGTCTAACTGCAGCTAGATATCCCTAAGCACTCCACAATTCACTTATATAACCATAATGACTTCCCTAGATACTGCTTTCAGACCATCCCTATCAAGTCAAATCAAATTTAGTTTCATTTTAAATTTTGATTCCTTTAAAGGGATTGTACAGAGTATTTTTTTTAAACTTTTCATATGTTTTGGTAACACTGACTTGTGTGGTTCCTACAATTCCACTAAAGCTGCCTTTGTGATTTAGTGATGTCATAAAACACATAGTTTAAGTAGAATTGCAAGAACCACAGATGTCTGATTGAAAATTACAGTGGAGAAATATCAATATTAACCTTTCAAATATTGAAATCAATGCAATGTAGTACGTCCAAAAAAAAAGAGGCATTGAGTTTAATATCCTAGAGTTCTCCAACTATTTGCTGTGTGCAATGATGGAAATTGTTGCTTGCTTTCTTCATAAGGGCCTTTGAAATATTTAAACCAATAAGTTGTAATTAGTCAGAATAGGGAAATAGAGTTTAATATCCTACTGTTCTGCAACTAATATTCAACAGAAAGATATGAAACAGTATTAAGTGTACAGTGAACAAATTCGAGAGTATTTTTCTTGTCAAATTACCATTAGCATGACAACAGATGTCAAAAATTTAGTGCAGAAAAACACCCACAAGCTCAATTATCACCAGAATTAGACTTTAACCATCAACATTTCAAACCTTCTCTTTTTCAACTGAGTCAACCGAGATGCAAAAAGTTTGGCTTAAGGCATCAAAAATTCTCTTTTATAAAAAATGGAAAATTAACAAAAGTCAAATTAGTGTAAAACAATAGACTTAAGGCATCAAAATTCTCTTTTAAGAAAAACCAAAAACTAAATGACTATCAAAAATAGACTTAAGAATTCAAACATTTTCTTCAGAGAAAAATGTGAAAACTACCAAAATGGCGAATTTGATGATTTAAAGTATCATTTCCATGACATATTAATCTTTTTATCAATATTAAATTACGAACTAAATAACACAGATCCTTTAAAGTTTATGTCTAAAACATTTTGAAGGATTTTGAAATGTCAATTATAACTCAAGTAGAAATAATCTATAAAACTTTCAAGACAACCTTAATCCATTGAGGATCTTAAAAGTTCAGTGCCGTATCATTCAATCAAAGTATCGCAGCAAAAAAATAGTATCGATGAAAATGTTTTAAAGGGAGATAATTTATGTATACAAACGTTTCCTATCTCATCATCTGCTGCAACTAAATTCTTGGATATAGATCGGAAATTTTGATAATTTCAAATAATTTCCTAATATTCGATTTGAATAATTAACTTTTAATGAAACTCTACCACATAGAATAATGATAAATAAAAAAAATATTTTGTTTTCTATTTGATAATCAGTTTAAAGCAGCTGTACCCTTTAAAATGTTCCTTTAAATAAAATTATCAAAACGGCT
This sequence comes from Lottia gigantea, assembly GCF_000327385.1. Taxonomy (NCBI): domain Eukaryota; kingdom Metazoa; phylum Mollusca; class Gastropoda; family Lottiidae; genus Lottia; species Lottia gigantea. The sequence continues at coordinate 695,221 of NW_008710807.1, read as the reverse complement.
TCATTATCCATAAGGACTCGATGGAGTTGACAAAGCCAAATCCTTGATAAACATTATTAGCTATGTGGACTCCCTTAATAACAATTATTACCTATGAAGACACTCTGGAGGAGATGCAATATAATATATGTGTAGGCAGCTATGATGGTTATGGTGGCAGGCAGGGTATGCTTACTCTTCTAGACACCTGATACCACTTTTCATTATGAAATACTTACTCAATTATAATTGATATACTTCCTAATATGAAAATTTATTATATATAACAGATGTGGTACTAGACAAAGTTTACTTACTCTTCTAGACACCTAATATCACTTTTCATTATGAAAGACTTACTCATTTATGATTGATATACTTCCTCATATGAATAGTTCATTAGTTTTAACAATGTACTTTAAAGCAAATTTCTACCAAATAACCATTATTAGTGATATGAGCTCTCTGAAAGAGTACCAGAGTACAAATGATGGTCCCCTTCCCAAACATTCTCTTAGCTCTAATTTAAGCTTTATCAGCTCAAAATTGGACTTTAAGCAAAATATTTTGCATTGAGTACATTTTAATTTGAATAAAATTTGATGTTATGCTCCCAATCATTTGTAAAAATCTCTATTTGCTGATGCTAAGTCATGTTATTGGTAATTAAAAGTCTTGATTGAATTATTCTCAAATTCGAACTCATCCTTGCTTTACTATTTTGACAGATATCTTATACAATAGAGTGTCATTGAGAAAACAAGGTGTTTGAAATATAGTACTTCAAAAAAATCTGATTACACCTTCGCTCTTGAATGATTCTAAATTTGGCCTCATAACAAAAAACAAAAACTCTTTAGCGAAAAAACTTGATTGGTTTGTACAGAGCTAATAGCTACTACTGAAAGCAACGAATGGGAAAAGTTTAATTTGATTTCAGTTGGATTTGAACAATTAGGACAAAAACATGAACGACTGTCAGTTTGAATCAAACCCCATCAATTCAGTTTAGCCTCTTGTCAGTCTTCCAGATATCTTCTTGAACCAACTCAAGTATATGATGCAGGGATGCTGATTTGGATGTATTTGCCAGCCATGTTCAGGGAGGGTTCTAATTCAACTCAAGAATATGGTGTAGGGTATCTTTTTTGAAAAACAGACTTCAAGCAAATTCTTAAAGGCATTGGCAGTAGCATCATCAATCATTTTGCTTTCAGGAGCAAGGATTCTAACCTAAGGACGCCAAATTACTAATTAAACAACTCTTATCACCTAAGACAAGCCTTGTTGTATTAGACGGACTAGAGGGTATTTAGATATTAGTCCTATAACCTATAGTTAATCGCTACCTCATCAATATAAGACAATCAGTTAATAGTCTGCTATCACTATTATTTAGACTAAACGTCACTTTACATTAAGTACGGTATTTAACATTCTCTTAACTGAAGGGATTTAGCCATCTAAATATTGACTTACTCCACTCAGTGAACTTATTGTGTTGGGGCCTCTTCCACGAGGCTCTTTGCATTCTGAGACCCCTCTGTAAGTCAATTCAGTATCTGTTAATGGAAGATTTGAATATTTTCAGTCTGTAGTTAATGCTATTTCACTCATTTATATATTACTGGTCGCTTAGTTTGATAATAATTCTATACTTTGGTACATGGTTAAACCAGTCTCTATGGTAGTTCAGCTGGTCAAAATTTGGCTAACATTAGCAGAATATAACAGAGGCCATCTGTGTCACTTTACAAAATGTAATTCTGATTAACATAACCAATTGATTTAAGAAATCATAAGCTTCCTGTATCCAAGAAAGAAGTTATGAAGTCAGGCTGTATCGCAGTCAGATAGAGTGTCAGAATCTTTATATGGCATCATTGCATTGTAAAGTAACTTCAATGCTAAACATTAATTTTTTTTTTTTAATTTCCTTGTAGTCAAACCTCAATCAATGTATCTTTGTGAAAAGTAATACAGGGAGATAAACTACAGTTAGATATTAAAAACAAAAAATTGAGGATATCATCCCTTTAAGAGTGTCTTATAGTGGTTGTGGATTCTAATCTCAGTCAGTATGTGAAGGTCTGATGACATCATCCCTTAACATTGTCTCAAGATAATTGGGGCACAACTAACCAACTATTATGTTAACTACGGTACTAAATGGAGTCCATCTCCTAAATTGGTCAAACTCTTCAAAACCTAATGCAATATAGTCAAGGTATGGTAGTCTTGTCATACTGAATTACGAAGCTTTCATGGGTATATGTTGGTTTCATTATGATGATATAGTCACTGTTAAATAAGTTATTAGTACGAACACCGTCCATTCTGTACATCTCTCCACCTAGAATTGGCAGGCTCATCATAAGGCATCCTATCTACTTCTATAAATGGCACACGAAGGAGAATTTTACTATCCAAATTTGGTCTCAAACAATAAAGACCTAGAGCCTATTTTCAAAAATTTAAGCAAGATCGAATCCAAATAAATAAAGCTATTTCATTGGACAATAAAACTAAATTTTAGTGATTGACCAATCAAATAGCTCGAAAATTAAATCATCTTAACTTAAGTAACAGAGAATCTGCCTCAAAGTTTCTTTTTGCATTGTACTTTATGTTAAAGGATGACAATCCAAAAAATCCATTAAACTAAGTAATTTTGAAAACATGCTTAGAAGCGTTTTTCAATGATTATTTAGTTTAATGGATATAACCTGTGTTTAAAGTTTTCTATAATTAATGCCTTTAATCATACTTCCTGAAACAAACGTTCCGAACTTGTCTTGAAGTGTACACATGAGAATCAGTTCTGCTTGTCTAACTTCAATAGGACTGAAAACAGGTCAGTTGTCTGAAGATCTCAAAGCATGAAACTCTTGTAACAACAACATATTTTTTTTAGGTTCTGTTTTAATATTTAAAATAATAATTACAAATTACTATAAATTTAATAGTTTAATAGATATATCGTCTCATAATACAGAGATTCTATTTTTAGTCATGGCACTTGGTAAGTCCAACTGATAAATAGATACACTTATTGACCAAGTTTGAGACTATTTCTGTCTGCTGGAAAGTCATTGACATGTGATTTATGAACTTTTATGGTCAAATTTGAGCTGGGCAGATGTTTTGATGTCAATTATCTACCCAATATTGTCTAAATAATCTGGAAAATGGACAAACATGGCGGACATTTATTTGTTATCTATGATTTATAATGGCCGCAGGCTAGTTGTATAATTTAACTCCTTTCTTTTCAAATCAAAAATTCAATTAAAACGGAATGCTAATGTCAGTCTCAATCTTCCAGTATTTTGTACTTTACATGAAATTTATCGACCTCGCTTATCAATAAATAGGTGAGACCATGGTTTACTTTATCCAAACAGCTTTACATGCCAATTGGAATGGCAGTTGATTGTCATTCTCACTCTTTAAGTACAGTATTTTGCATTTTACATGAAGATCCTTTTAGATGGGGTCATGGTTTACTTCAACCAAATAGCTTTGTATGAGGCTGTCAATATTTATCAATTATAATAACATTTTCACCCCTGGGGGTGGAACTAGGGTGCCAGGGGTGTGGTCAACTAGTGTAGAAGAATTTGTTTTGAATTGAGAAAACACCTCACATCGACACATGCTGAAAATGTGGATGAGACAAATTTTTGGAAGGAGAAAGGTCCAGGTGATTGCTCCAGGTTTGTGAAGACTGAACCACTGTTTTAGAGAGTTCACAAAGCTTGAGTTTTTTCAGTTACAGGGCTTGTCAACTTGGCATAGATCAAGTTCTCTGTGTTCTTATTTGATAATCTTCAAGCACATAGCTAATGTTGTTTGGTTTGTCAACTTGGCATCGAACAAGACCTGACTGTAATTACCAATGTTCTGGTACACACAAATTCCTAAAAACCTGATTAGTTCCTTTAAGTACCCAAGGCATTTTAATTATAACATGGTCATTACACATACAGAAACCAGGTCTAGTGTGCTTAACGAACTAGGTCTAGTCAAACAAAGAGAACTGACATAGAAACCCAACAAACCACATAATCACAGAAACAAATCAGAAAAACACAGAAATAGTTCATTGCTGACATCATTTCTGGAAGCATTCACAGCTCATTCGAATAAAACCCTGCAACTATGACAGTTTATTGACCTGATAAGAGCCCAACAAATCTAGCCCTACTTGTTCCTAATTGCTTGTGATTTTGGCTATTGTCATGGTGAAAATTCTCAAAATCTAGCGATCCAAAAATGGGTTTAAACGACTCCCATAAAGTCTGACCTTTTGATTCTGGCCTTACAATATTATATCTGTATATTATGACTGGGAAACAAGTAATGCAAGATTTGTTAAGCTAGGCTGTTAAGAGTTCTAATATACATGCCTATAAAATCTGATCTTAAAGGGATTGTAAAGAAGTTTTCTACATTGTTTATGTTTATCTTGGTCACTGATAGCATCAATTTGTACCATTATAATTTTCTTCAGTCAGACATTTGTGGTTCATTCAATTCCACTAAAAATAAGTGTTTGATGACGTCACTTATCACAAAATATGATTGTATCACATAAAGCACTTCTCTTAAGTTTAAAAATCCTCTTTACAATTACTTTTTTTTTCAAATTCTGGCTGGGCATTTGTTTACTTAAACTCAAACGAGTTCCAATATCTTTGTTCTGAAGACTAACCCAGAAACCCAGTCCTGGCATTGTTCTGTAATTATTCCAGGAACAATATGGCATTGTCCAGAACGAGAAATAAAACTAAAGATAGTTCTTTAAAACAGGATGTCAGTCCTGCTAAGCCTTTCTGCCAACAGCAAAATACACAATATTACCATATATTCTATTCTAAGCTGGGATTTAACTTTGAGATAAGAATGCATTGAAACTTTTTAACAATTGTAGGAAGGGAATGACGAAGCTAGTCCACCTTCTCATTCTAATCCCTGATATTTGTTATTTGACTAGATCAAACAGTCTAGAACTATTGTATAGATGATTATGATGTAAGATCCTCGATTGTATATCTAGGTATTTGGCCAACATAATGACGTAACACACATGGCTGATGATCTTATCCTACGCAACTGTTTTTTTTAAAAAGGTATTACGAATTATAACGTCATGAATTTATGAACATGCGGGGGCCAAGAGAGAAAATCTGTGATTTATGGACATTTTTCAACATAACATTTAGTTTTAAATCTACTTGGACTAACATGTTTCTGTTCTGTTTTATATAACAATAGAACAGGAAATTCCTAGTTTGAGATATTTTTGAAGGGATTATGAGATTTTGATGCAGTTCTTATGTTTTTCAATACTACTTATATATATTCAACGCCTTTAATAAAAAAAACCAATTATAGATAGCAATGTACAGTCACAGTGATTCCACCTGTAATAAAAACCAATATATCATTGGCCAATGGGATAAAGGATTAAGCAAACTTCCTGTTTTAAAGAAGCTACCAAACACTCCCACTCTCAACCTAAATACACTCAAAAATGTTAAGCCGATTAAAGGCTTAGTTCCCGTCTTTATTGTTAAATAGTTACAAAGAATTCTGTTGTACAATGGTCTTTGAATGTTAATAACTAAAGTAAAGATAATTACCAATTATAGACAAATTTAAATTGTTTGAGTTAAATTCCAAATTAAGCTCAAAACAAAACAAATCAACAAAGCAAAATGCCTACAGATATGTTTTCCAATATGTTTGTGCAAAGGAGGTTTTCTAAAATAGCATCGATTTGCACTATTCCAATTTTCAACCTGATGTCCATTGTTTTTGCAATTCCACTATTTAAACTAAGCATTTCATACTTAGTTTAAGTGGAAAAAAGGTCTGACTAAAAATCGTAATGATTCAAATCAATGTTGTATGTATCCCAAATGAAAAAAAAAGTTCTACAGTCTCTTTAACAATAACACTTTTCACATTTATTCAATTTTGTTTTTGTTTTTCTACTTTCAGAATGTCTTCATCATCAGTGTATCAGAATATTCTCTTTGGTCTGCTATTGTTTATTATTGGTATCACCATGGCAACCAGAGCTACGACGAAAAGTGTCCCAGAACGACCTCACGAGAATCGACTGGCGTACATCCTGTCTGGACGTCCGGGACAAATGCCAGTTATTCCTCCACCAAACGTTTATCAAAAATATTCATCCCTTTTTAAGCCGGCTGCGAAAAGATCTGGCAATATGGACGAAAGCTACTGGATCTGGATGCCAGCTCATGGATACATCCCCGTTCTCAAAGAAGAATTAGAAGATGATTCTCTCCAGACTGAAGGCGTCAACAACTTGTTACGTTATGGCCGAAAATAAATTTATAATTTTTAACGAACTTTTGTCATTGATGAGCAATACACGTTAAATAAAAATGTCTTATTTTCTTACACGACTGCTGTATACTTTACCAGTGAACAAAAAGAGATAACCAGATCAGTTTATGCTGCTGTCCTGGCAAAATTTCCCTCATTGCACACTGCACGATATGGCCTACTTTTATTACAATGAAAAACAAAATAAGAATTTTGTACATCTTTAAAAACCCAGTTCAATTTATGCTGTTGTTCTGGCAAAATTTTCATTGATGTACACAGCAAGACTTTGTATATCCTCATTAGCTCTATCTATGTACACAAAAACTACAATATCCAATAAAATATATGCCACTTCTTGCCCTTAAGTAAATGTCAATACACCATAAAATTGTGAGTGCTATACTCGCAAATATACAGTACATGAACAATCTAGTTGTCAAACGTATAAAAACAATTATAACTTCAAATAAAATGTTCGCCCCTCAAGCAAATCTGAAAAAAATATTGGGCAAATGGTGAGCGCGATTATACAGTTAATAGACTTATCTATTGCTCTATGACCTAGGCCAGTGCTTTCATTGAGACTCGTCTTAATACACCATAACAGAATACGAACAACCCAGTTATCAATGAAAAATAAATTAACGTGTTCTATTGAGAAATAGATGCTGTAATACTGATATAAATTCTACGGTACAGACAGCAAGCATGCTAATAACAGTTCAAATTAGTCTCATCTATGATTCTTCCACCTTTTAAACGTGTACACATATACGCACTAATGGACATATTACGATAAATAATGTAGCAAAACAATTTTGAAAACCATTAACATATTTTAAATGGCAAGTTATGTTCTTCATTTTTATAGACAGTGAAGCATTTTTTCAAACTTAAATTTTTTTTGTTACACATGTCATGAGAATACAACATAATTTTTGCTGTCAATGAAAAAAAATTCCTGTTTCAACAGTTTAAATAATACGATAATAAATGACATTTTCACTTAAAATACCCAAAAAATTACAAAGTGATAAAACAATTAATTTTGTGTTTGTTTTTATTATAAAAAATTCAAAGAATGTCTTTATTAGCAGACACTTCAAAATAGAGACAGATATTCCGTCTATAAACAAACAATCAAGGTCAAGGATTACACAATCAAAGTTGTTATTGTTGTTTCAAAAGTGAGGAATATACCTCATATACTTTCAATTACACTACAGCCTTGCAGACATTTGAAAGTGCGATTGATTGCCCTTACTGTATGGCGTTGCCTTCTACAGACATCTAATCGAAAACTCTTTTATTTCTAGGTTAAAATGATTGTAATACAGTGTCATTCATACTATGTCCTCATAACAATACATAGAGACATAAAGGGACTGTGGTTCACTCTATCCCCTGGTTCCCAACCTGCGGTGTTTTCACCCCCTGGGGTTGTGGGACTGGGCTGTAGGGGGTGAAGACAATTGTTGTAAGAGCAGTTTTTTTGGGGGGATATTATATTGTTCCAGTACTTCTGCTGCATGTTTTTGCCACAACCACTGAGCCAACTAGACCTAGTTCAGAGACCTTCCACTATAGGTGCACCAGTGAATAGGTTGGCTTTGCCGTCTTTTGAGGATTTTCCCTACATTGCCATCATACCATAGCGATTGCATGTTGTGTTGAATGGTTGTGAATAATGAAAGAGATTATGAGTACCGAACCCAGTTTATTATGGTGATGGCAATAGCCCCTTTAGAGATGGGATTGGTGCTCATCCCAAACCTAAAATAACTTGCTAATTATCGAAGATGCAGAAACGATTTGTTATTTTGATATGACAATTAAAAGTATTTAAAAAGAACCTGAAACATGTTATTGCTCGGAGTTTAGTGCTAATTCAATTATAATATACCATACTATCATATAAACTGATAAATACCAAGTTGTTGCCATGGTAGCATCAAAAATATATTGTTATTTGTTATCGACTCATTTTTAATCCATTTCCTGTACAAATTTTGCACACTATTTGGGAATGATTATACACAAGATAAAACAGGGTTAATGAGTCTCGGTCTACATAAGAAAGTTTGGTGGCTTTCAATAAGCAGAGATGTAAGTTACCATTGAATTCATTTCCAGAATATGGAAAGTCTTACATATCTGAATAAACCATCTTTCGTCTATTCCAATAGACTGAGGACCAGCTGGTAGACAGGATCCTAATGAACCTTATTTGTTATTCTTGTAAATTCTTTCTTTTTGCAAGAATAGCTGTTCACCATCCCAAATTACCATTGAGAGCATTTAGGATCGATCCTTCCTCCTTATCACAACCCTTGGTGGCTGATATTGTAAAGAAATATGGTTTATTACTCTAGTGAAAGAATATTGTTTTCTCACCTTATATTTACTTTTATAACCTCTCTCCCAATCTTCTACTTTAGCCAATCTCTTTTCTTCCTCTTTCTGAAATGATTAATAATAAAGATACTAATAATTGCTGATGTTTAAAAAATGGTATTAAATATATATTTATATATTCAGTAATGCTTGGAACTGCCCATCATGTTAGGATACAGTATGTATCGAGATTAGCGCTGGGTATCACCAATTATGCCACGATACGAAACGTATCTCAATACATTAGTCACGAATCGTGACTCACAATACCATTTATTTAGGGATATGGGGTAATGGGATTAAATTTGACTCTTAATCTTAGAAGTTTCAATATATTTTAATTTATAACTATGTAACTGTGATATTTGGTAATGTACTTGATAGGAGTGGTTAATATCCACTGCCTTATAAATAGTTTCCATAAATTAAATGGCTAGTTAGCAAGTTTAAAATACTTTTTTAGCAAAGGAAACATGACTTTTTCTTGTTGATCAATTGTAATTGAATATATACAGAATTTTAAAGGATATTAGTTCTATTTCAGCAGGTGTGCTGGATATTCTTTTTACTGACCAATTACGGAGTTACTGAGAACATTTAAAACATAGATTAATTTCTTACAAGGTTTATTTCTGGCTACAATTAGTATTAGTATCTGCCAATCTGATTGGATCAATGCAAGAAAAATACCAGATGGTGTTTAGCGATGTCCAAAATGGGTGCTAATATAATTTATAGCCAAGAAATAACAAACCAAAAAAATAAATAGATAACTTTGGTCAACAACTTTTACTTAATCACAAGCTAAATTTGGCATCAAAAATTTCTTGGTTATATTTTAGGGTGAAACAAAATCTTAAAAAACGACAGTAAATGTCAGTAAATGGTTCATTTATGCTTCATGTCTTATTGTCCAAATGTAAAGAAGATGAAGATCTCATAACTGAATAGAGCACAAAAGGCTGTGTGGGATAATTGTAAGACATCACAGCCCCTAAAATCAACGATCATATGTAGTATTTTGAGAATTTAATCAATTGCCTACTTTTTTTTGTTCTTCTGCAAACACAGCAGCTTCTTGATTGAATTTATCCTGCAATTTCTTTCTGGCTCTCTCCATTGCCTCAACTCTTTCTTGTGCTGCATCACTATCTAAAAATACATCACTAAAATTATTGCCTCTTTTTGCAAGAATTACCCTTAGAATGATCTGGTACTAGTCATCCGATTATGAGTATCAAATCATACTACTATATTACTTAAAACCTGGGTTGATCCTAGACAAGTTTTTCTATGTATATCCCATTGGTTATACAGTATAATTTCAAGTATAACGCACAAGCTTATAATGAATAGCCCTTCTTGACAAAAGGTACACTTAAAAGCTTCCGTACACCATAAAGAGGCTTTTTGAAGTTTTATATGGCTTATGAGCGTATGAGGGAAATTCTCGCACAAGGATTTCTTACCATATTTTTTGTATTCATTTCTCTCTTCTCGTTGACTAGTAAATTGCTGTATTTTTGGGTCAAGGAATTTCTGTTTGATGTAGATTAACGCTACTAGTCCAATTAGAATAAACCAACCATATTCTTGTAAAGTTCCAAAAACTGAAAGTAGAATTATGATTGATTTTCCCATGTGTGGTATATATTCAGGCCCCACTAAAGAAAATTTTGCCCCCCTCCCCACCTGAAAAATGTAGATGACCTAAAAATGAGCCCGCCTTAAAAAAATTTGATACCCTGGGCTAGATACGGGCCTGGTAACTGCATTGAGTCTAAAAACTTGGTCAATTATATAATGATCAGAGACTATGACCTTAGCTGTTGAAATTTCAAAAACGAACAGTTTACTAGTTCTTCAATGCTATCTTTGGCATTTCTATAAATGATTAGGTGAGGTGTGGGGCCCAAGTAGGGGTCACTCAATTGTCTAGTTCAAGTTGTCTACCTTGTCATTGACAGGTTAAGTCAGAGGGTTTGATGAGACTGGGGAGGGCTGATTGGAATTAATTTCATTGTGACACCTGGTTCCAAATGATATTCATTCACCATATCGGTCCCTGATGCAAATCTTGAGATGAAAGCTGAAGGCAAAAAGGGTGACGTTTTAAGAATATCAACACGAAACTGAAAGTTGAGATCCACGGAAGTGGGTTCAAAATAATTCACCTGATGAGATCGCCGATTGTACAGATTCTGGGGTCTGATTCTGTATAGGGGGAGCTTGCCCCGTTTCAGCCATTCTTGTTTACAAAAATTCTCACAATCTGCACCCAAATAATCAATTTATTGACAACAAAACAAAATTTAGCACGTCAGCGGAAGTTTATGTATGGAGGGTATTTATTGCCTTAGAAATTAGAGAGTTAACTAAACAAGGGAGGTAACACTACTGAGATTTGTTTCTTCAAAACATATTGGATTTTCTCACTTTTTAGCATGGATATGATGACCATATAGCGCTTAATGTCACTGTTTCTTATCAAATGTGGGATAAATGTTTGCCATTTTCTTATAGATTACTAGAGATAAAGGATTTTGTGCACATCATGTAGTATCGTGTCTTATTCGATGCGACAGTTCATGTCACGGACAGAAAGGACGTGCCCCTCCGCGTAAAATAAAAGACGTTTAACATGTGATGTGAATTTTATTCAATAAAAAAAACAAATTGGATTTCTGAAACCCAAAGTTTAAAATTCTCTTTACAATCCATTACAAGTAACAGGCACAGTGGAATCGTTGTGAAAAAAATACTGATAATATGACCACAACAAAAGTTTGCTGTAGATGCAACATGCGGCAATTAGCGAAAATTCTAATGCCCGTGAGAAAATGTGAGAAATTACCCTAAGCGTAGGCTACGGTGTTAGCGAAATTAGCATCTTATTGGAATTCGGGGTTCGAAATCACATGCCAACTATTAGCTCAATCGAGCTATCGAAAACTTCCCTAAGCGGTTGGGGACAACAAATGTCAAAATAACTATCCGAGGCTGGATAAGTTTTGGACTGTGAATACATCAGCGCTTCCATCGTTCTGGTTTGAAAAGACACACACTTCCATTGATGCTACCAGAAGCTAGGATCGGTTTGGCCGGATGATAGCAGACGGTCGAAACAACGTCTGTATGTCCCCGTAATCGTTCACAATATGTCCCAGTTCGTATGTCAAATATATACGTCAGCTTGTCCTCGGAACCGGAAGCAAGATACTGTCCACAAGGACTGATAGCAATTCCGCATTGGAGAGCTTTGTTTTGATGTCCTTCAAATCTCTGAACACACCGTTTCGTTCTGATATCCCATAGTCGGATGCAATCACTTACAGCTGTGGTTGCGAAAACGTTGTAAGCAGAAGATGGCTGCGATACATAGTTAGACCCTCCATTAAGAGACACTGCGTGAATTGGTCTTGCGTGTGCGTCTTCGACCACAGTAACACTACGACCTTCATTCAAATCAAACACTTCAAAACTGCGATTCGAACCGGCACAGATCGCAACGTAAGAGTAAAACGAGTTCATGGCCGCAAGAGCGGTTAGCGATTGACTCTCGGTTGCCCAGGATTTCACAAGTTTGTATTTGGATTTAGTCAAGTAGCGTTTGATATCGTCTTTAGTTTGGTCCAAGAAGTATTTATACATATAGAACGTGTTACCACTTATCAGCAAGATAAATTTGTCCATGTAATAAAACTGAGCCTGGCGTATTTCTTTACTGAAAGACGGATTATTTTTATTCGTAGTCTCGGACTCCAGAAAGGAGAAATTGTTATTTATAGTCGCCATCTTCATGATCGGTTCGGAAGCAGCATTCCACAAAATCACAGAACGATCATCCGATGACGTCAACAGGAACTTATTATCGTGACTCCAATCCATTGAGTTAACTGCTGCGTCATGACCCTGAAAAACGCTTCCCGCCTTTTTCAAGGGCATAGAAAACGTCATTGCCAATTTGTTGGCGAGGCTACAAGCAAGATGGTTCCCATTTCCAGAGAAACGCAATGAAAGTATCGGAGTTGGGGTTTCAGATAGACTCTCTTGGTGGACAAGTACATCCGGTGGACCACATTTAGTTGGATACTCTTGAACTAGCAAAACAGGATCGCAGGATGTTGATCTCTTCATCAATGTTGTCTGTTTAGGTTTCCCAACATTTGGCTGAAAGAATTTAGCTTTGGGTCCTTGCTGGGCATACCCCGAGGATTTGATCTTATTTTTGAAAGTTGTTGTGTGGTTCGAGTAGGAGTTCCTTCTGTTCGTCGACGATAAAGACATTTGCTTTCTCCGCATCAGAGGATTCACTTTTGTTTTAGATAATGGTTCTAATCTAGAATTCAGAATAGAATTTTCGCGTAAAGGATTTACCGCAATGAAACATAGCTCCATGGTTTTTGATCGCATGTCTCTATCCGGATTCAAATCCGGATTTAACGAAAGTAAATCCATCGCTGTGTCTAGATTCTCCACAGTTTCCTCATCGTGACACATCGTTTCGGACAAAGTCCAGTCAAGCACGTGGATTCGATTCTCAAACAACGTTCCTGCTACGATCCAAACATCGCCAATATTCTTGCCATAAGAAAGGCAGGCATAGTTCAAAGCATTGATAATAACACTATTAGACGCAAAATTTCCCTCACTTCTGATAGATTCGGTCAAATCGACATATTCCAGAGTTTCTAAAGTCTTGGGGTCAATCTGCAGCAAACCGGAAGTTATTGATACCATCAGAATTGTTGGCCTGTTGGATATTACGTCCGTTACGGCGTTTCTCAGAAACTCGGGTTTGTCTGCGTCTGCGTTCGTCTGTGTGTTGGAATACGCATACCAGAGCCCGACTATCCCACAATACGACTCCCCTCCCTCATTTTTGTACTCCATTTGCGGAATGAATTTTTCAGTTTTGTTCCATGTCGCCCGACTGCTGATAGTTTTAGAATCTTTCGGTTTCGTTGCATTTTGTAAAGTTTTAGTTGAATTCATCTTCCGAACGATGCCTTCAATGTCCACCTGATGCAATTTTCGGAAATCATTTCCGTCAGTCAGGTCGTAAGTTCTTACGACTCCGTCTGAAGATCCGACACTAAACGTAGGATCTGCCCAATTCATACACAAACTGACTAGAGAAAAGGACGTAATGACACAGCTTTGATACACAAGAGTTTTGTTTTCGAGGTCCCAAATTTTGAAAGTCCCATCCTCCGAAATGCTGACCACAGTTGAAGAGTAGTGAGGACAGAATTCCGCCCCTATAACTCGACTTAAATGTCCGTCCAAAAGAGCTACAGTTGTTTGTGAATCCGATTTAAGAATATGGACATCGATATCTACACAGACGGCCACCAATGTGTCGTCTGCACTAAACGAACAATGAATAGTTTCGCCGATTGTAGTTGCGATTATCTCCCCTCGTATGGATTTCCTTTCATCGAAATGTCGTTGACATTTCGGAATGTCCCAGACGATAACATAGTCATCAGCACACGAACACAAGAGTCCAGAACCGCAACTATTTCCAAAAGCAAGGGCCGAGATGCTCCGCCGATGACCCTGTAATTCGAGAGGCTTGTGACGATGTTCGAGCTTGTCGAATGACCAAACCCCGACTGTGGTTCGTGTAGTCGGCAGAGCGAAATAATCACTATTTACTGCTGGCACCACTCTGTCGGGATTAAATCCTGGTGCCAGAGAAAATCTCTGAACTAATGACATCCTGAAATATCTATTATCCCCTTCGTTAATCACGAAATTAATAATTTAAGCCGGTAATGTTTACAGTCTATCGACTGGTTGCGATACACGCTGTTAGTGCTGTCACCTATGTAAACAAAAAAGAGTTATCTCCCATCTCATTAGGGCTGAACTTGACTTGTGTAAATTACGACCGTCGTTAAACTTAACGTCAAGGGAGATAATGATTTATATAATTAAATCAAGAGAATTTCACTGCAATATATTATTTCTAGCCAAAATTTGACAACAGATTTCTGCAGATTTCGTCTGACTCTGGTTGATTTTTTTAGATTGACTTTGGTTGAAGATTGACTTTGGTTGAGTTTTGTAGATTGACTTTGGTTGCGTTTTGAGTTAGATTGACTTTGTCTTTGTTGGTTGAGTTTTGTTGATTGACTTTGGTTGAGTTTTGTATATTGACTTTGGTTGAGTTTTATAGATTGTTTTGGTTTGTTTGAGTTTTATAGATTGTTTTGGGTTGAGTTTTATAGATTGTTTTGGGTTGAGTTTTATAGATTGTTTTGGGTTGAGTTTTAAAGATTGATTTGGGTTGAGTTTTATAGATTGTTTTTGGTTGAGTTTTAAAGATTGATTTGGGTTGAGTTTATTAGATTGACTTTGGTTGAGTTTTAAAGATTGATTTGGGTTGAGTTTTAAAGATTGATTTGGGTTGAGTTTTAAAGATTGATTTAGGTTGAGTTTTAAAGATTGATTTGGGTTGAGTTTTAAAGATTGATTTGGGTTGAGTTTTAAAGATTGATTTGGGTTGAGTTTATTAGATTGACTTTGGTTGAGTTTTATAGATTGATTTTAGTTCGGTTTTAAAGGTTGACTTTTGAGGACTTGCTTTGACCATTGACTTTTAGCTCAATAGGCCTACTTCCAAACCATCGTCAATAATAAGCAACATTACAAATAGTCCGAAACTAGTCTCGCCCGATAGATCACCTTTACAATATCAAACTATCACAAACAAGCGTCTAACACCTTGACCTCTTTAGACACCATTCTTGTATCACAGAATTCAGTGGTTTGATTGGATTATATGCTAGAGAAACAGTATAGAGTGGGTATTGCAGTCAAGGTATAAGACGAAGTTGGTAATAGTTTGATATTGTTAAGACGAATAGGGCCTATGAATGATTACCAACATCAGGCTACTATGCTAGTCATAGTCAGCTACTTTCGGACTTGGTTTGACATCAACTCTGTAGAAAAGTAGCCTCGTAATCTACTTTGGACCCCAAATCGCCCAGGCATAAGCATAATTTGCAGAATTTAGTGGAATCTAGGAAACATCAGGTTGAGGGACCACAGAGTTATCAAGATGGGGCAAGAGGTTAAACTAATGGAGACTTTGACCTTTACAAAAAAAAAAACCAAAGTCAATTATTGTTTTAAGGGTTTGGTCAAAGGTCAACATACCGAATTATTTCTGCTTTCTTTTCTTAATCGGAATACAAAAATTGATCTCATAAATATTCATAAGGGTCAAAGGTTAATTGGTAGAAAAATATAATTTCCAAAGTTTCTTATGTACATAATTTAATATACCGACATCGTTATTTTTGATGAATGTCCTTTTTTAAATCCCATTTTTTAGAGTATTATAACACATGACTTCCGAATTGTACCTTTTTTTCAAAAACTGTATCATGATGTATGTGGGGGTTATTTTGTGACGATATTTCAGTTGACTTTTTGAACTTTTTTGAACTAGTTTCAGAACAGAAAACCATGGTCAAAATGGCGACCATGTCATCCCCATTTCCTTTATTAACTTATTACATCTATTATTTCTGAGTAAAAATGTCATATCACCCATGTAAATATATAAATCCATCTATAAATAAACATAATGTCAGCTATAAACATGTCTGAAAACACAGCGACTTCAGTCTGACGTGTGTGACATATTACGTTTAAAAACGACTCTTCAAGCGGACAGCCTGTCTCACGACACATCCTAGATGATTAATGTCATTCTTCGACTGACACATTACTGGATTCAAATACTGCCTGTCCTCGGTCAAGGTTATCTTACGCCGTTACCATACCCCTGAAAAATATAAATTTGAAATTTTAACAATACCATAGGGGACACATTTAAAAGGGGGTCATTACTCAATGAATGCGATATGGATCTTTAAAATTTCCCACCGAATCGGTCATCATAGTCTACCAAACCAGAAGTAGTAGAGTAGGCCTATATGCTCAGAGAAACTCGCCCATTTTTGTGTCTCGGGTCACCACCCCAAATACTCAACTGTTAGTTTTATATCATTAAACTCCCAACCTCACAAAGAAGACAATAATATTATGCCGTCTTTAGTAATAAAATGCCACATTATGTATTCCATAATAAATATTAGCCTAGATTAATCAACTCGAACACCTTTGTCATTATTGACGTCTGCTGACGTCCGTTTCCCGCCAATTTGATTGTAGCTTTGTTTACAAAAGTCAGCTAATAACACATAATACAAGCAGACGCACATACAGCTGCTAAAAGTAAGTCACAGAAGACGCAAAATTTTCTCATGATTGATGTTTTTTTTTCAAAAGCTAAAAAACACGCCTATAAGGCACACTCTTGGACATCTGCCCAACCAAGAGCAAACCTTGGCCAACGATCTCCAGGGGATGGGTGCCGAGGTCTCAATTGGCTGTATCAAACACGATTGGTCAATCAGGAAATACATTATCTCGTACCCAGAGTCAATATAGTGCGACTGTTACGTCATGGGTCAAAATATTTTGAGGAAAAGGGAGATTTTCTCGGGGGTGTGCTGCTACCATTGACAACGACAAACCCAATTGCAAAGTAGCAATAGGTGTTTCTTTAAGTACCTTGGGAAATTATATTTGCGTCCTTCGTAAAGCTACTAAGGGCCAAAGTGGAACAAACTAAAATCGTATCTTACCTTGAATTCGTTTGTTTATTGGATTGTTTTAGATTTGACCAAAATAAGTAGATATCCCATAGTTTACGGAAGATAGCATTCCATTTATTCTTCTCTTCGACTGTTTTAGTAGGTGAGGTGGAGTGGGTCTGAGCTTGTCTTATTTTGGTTAACAATTCTTGAATTTTTCCAGACATGGGCGCCTGGTTTTGGGGTTGTTGCGATCTGGGTGGGGCGTAGCTTTGTCCTGGTGGTGGGTATTGGACAGCTTGTTGAGGGTAGGGGTTATTGGATGGGAATTTAGCAGCCGGGCTTGAGAATGGGTACCCTTGCTGCTGCGGTGGTTGTTGTGGGTAGGCTTGTTGTTGAGGTGGGTATCCATTTGCTTGCTGTGGCTGCTGTGGGTACCCGGTCTGAGGTGGGTATCCCGGTTGTTGGTAGGATTGCTGCTGAGGTTGCTGTGGGGGATACCCAGGTTGTGCTGGTGGCTGAGCTTGATATTGCTGTTGTGGGTACCCGGGCTGCTGTTGCTGTTGTGGGTACATAGCAGCTGCTTGCGGCTGTCCTGGGTAACCAGTGCCTTGTTGAGGTGGGTAAGCACCTTGTTGGGGAACGTACTGCGGCTGCGGTTGACCTGGAGCTCCATAATAAGGCTGCTGTTGTTGTGGTTGTGGTTGTGGTTGTTGTTGTTGTTGTTGTGCAGGATCATAATATTGGGTTTGCGGTGGGTATCCTTGAGGAGTTTGCGGTGGGTATCCAGGATACTGCGCCGGCGCTGGCGGCTGACCTGAAACATTACCAAAATTATTTTAGACTTATCATTATGGAATAAGCTCAATACTTGTTCAATATACATTTCTACAGCCGCTTACGCTTAATTTTGAATATAACAAGAAGAATTCATCTACCTAGAAAACTGGCATTGAATACCATTCAAAAGGTTGTCGCATTTCCAGATTGCATTTGCCATAGATTTAAGAAAATAACTCAAATGCCAACTGTTATGCATATTTATCAAACAGTGGAAGGATTACATATAGGCTTAAATTGAATTCGAACGCTATGTACTAAACTTCTCAATAAGAATTAAAAAAACGTAAATAAATTGAAAGGAGCTTGCGTTCTACGCACTAAGCGCGCCTTAAAAATAGTATGTATTTGCGGAGGATACACACACGTGCTTTCAGCCACGTGATCAATAGTCAATTGATACAACGGGAGATCGCACGTGTATATACAACCGCGGAGAAACCAATAAATATGGGCGTGCAAATTTGATTATGTTCCAGATTAAATAATTAAACATGCATATAGTTTATAAATAGACAATTAGTGTAAATGAAATTAAAAATAAGCTGACATCATGCACCCTCATGCAAAAATTAACACAAAAGGAAACAGAAACACACAGATAACGAGTAACGACTGTTGATTGGATAGCCGCGGCAGCAATTTGCATGTGACGCACGTGGTAGGCACAATGTCCACATAAACGCACCAGAATGATCAGTTCAAGGTAAACTTTTCTAAAAGAAAATAGAGTTCCATTTTTATTCCGTTCTACATTTCAAAATTTGAAACCAAAGTCCAGTTCTCCTGATGGAATAGCCGCAGCAGCAATTGCTTTAATTTGCAGCCGGTGTGAAAACTCAGATGTCTAACGATATATTTGTTAACCTTTTAACACAATAGGCTTTACAGTAGCTTTATTGGCAATAAGAGTCTTAAAATGACAAAAAAGCATACAAATCATCAAAAATGTAACTTAGTCCTAAAATATCTTTAACTGAACTATTTGGGTTGTAACAACGTCTCAAACTATTTGGGTTATATCAAAGTTTTAAACTCTTTGAGAAGTCCTTAAGTCTCGAAAACACAAAGTCTGAAAATATTTGGGTTGTATCAAGGTCTGGAACTATTTTGTTTGTAACAAGGTCTCGAAGTCTCAAAATCTCGAACTATTTGAGTTGTAACAAAGTCCCAAACTGGGTTGTATCAAATTTTTGAATTATTTGAGTAGTCCTTAAGTCTCGAAGAACAAAGTCTGAAACTATTTGGGTTGTATCAAGGTCTGGAACTATTTTGTTTGTAACAAGGTCTCGAACTATCAGGGTCGTAACAAATTCTCAAACTATTTGGGTTGTAACAATATCAATATTTGGATGGCCAAAGTTGTCTCAAACTATCTTGGGAGTTTCAAACTATTTGGGTTGTAACAAAGTCCAACTATTTTGAACAGTAAGAAAGTGTTGGAACTATTAAGGAAGTCAAATTGTTTCAAGCCATATAAGTAGTCCCAGAGTCTCGAACTATTTGAGTTGTAATATAGTATCGAAATATTGAGAAGTCTTAAACTACCCAAGCAATGACAGAATATCTACTTGATGCGCTGAAACTATATTTTAATAGTCTCAAACTATTTGTTTGCCTCGGAAGAATAAAACTCACTTCACTTATCAATCAATAGAATTGTAATTTGTAATTTCAGTCCTATGAAAACAAACGCAATTAGGCATATGCATGAGTGTGAAACGAACGAATTTGGAGGCGCTTGAACAAATACCAATGGCATTAACATTTCACGTATATGTGCATGAGTATTGGCAAAAGTGTTCGCGTGTTTACATGGCATATCTATAGATTGTCCTGGCTTAAACAATAGATAAATAAATATGGTATTACTAAGAAGTCTCTCAATCTATAGAAACAATATAAGAATACTGAATGCATGCTGGAACAATGCATGTAACTTGTAAGTGGATGTTACAACAAAATAACATATTTTTTTCAGAAATATCAGCACCTGTGAATAGATAGAAAAGAATTAGTCCGGAACAGAGCATGCAGGTTCGATGTCATTCCAATAGTCGCATGCAAACCGACAGCCAGTCATGCAAGTCACTAGGATGGTCTTACGTCTATAATAATGCAGTCGTTGACGCTCCAGTTCCCGATATCGTTGTCTCTGAAGCTTCCGTTGACGCTGAAGCGCAAGAGCCTTAGCTTTTCTCTCCTGGGCTTCTGCTTGCATTTTCAAAGCCCGCTGTTGTAAATATCTCTGATAGTTCACTTGGGTAAGGTACAGTCTTTGCGGGGGTGCTGGCACATGCGATTCGATAGAATAATTTATGTGGTTATTTGTTTTTTTGTTCGAATTCGTAGACACAGTCTTTGACTTTTTCACGGCTTTATGAGCAAAAGCTTGCCTCAATTCTTGCAATGTGATTGGTGCTAGAGTGGTCGTTTGTGATGCCGGCGCCCCACCTTCCATTTCCGGCGCCTCGAATTCACCTGCCGCAGCCACCGTCGTTGTAGCAGCTGTAGTAGTAATTGCTATAGAAACGAAGAGTATGAAAACGTTGATGAAAAGGCTGAAAATAAAATGCGCCATAAGCAATGTTTTCGCAACGCTAACGCATGCAATATACAAGCGCATGAAACACTATAACTCGGTAACGATAATTATTTGCTCAGTAAATTTAAAACGAAATGATTTCAAAAATAATAATACAGACGAAGTTGTAATGGGAATGCACAAAAAGCAACATATTGAAGCCTTAAATTAGAATAAAAAGCCCAGAAACTTAAAGAAACAACAGTACCAAAGCTCTAAGCTATGTCTACATACACCACGAAACATAATAACCATGACAAAACGACACTTGATTACAAGAAATATACGATTGAATATATTGATACACGATATAATGAATTGCAGATATTGAAGATTATATATCAGCTTTCATGCATCGTTAGAAGACCAGTTTCGGGCCAATATTGGACAAGTATAGCTCATATCATAACACACCATACTTACTGATTTAAAAAAGCTAAAAGCTAAGAAACTAAGACACACACTGAATGAGTACCATGCTTTGCCATACTTACGAACCTTGGCAAAGGCAAATCATCATGGTCCGAAACAGCTACCTCTATTACAGCCCCTGATAGCTCTAATCGATAACTTTCATAGGGTTGAATAGAGGTAGATGTTTCGGACTAGAGATGGACTTACTAAGCACCCGAAACTGGTCATACAAAATATACTTATAGGAAAAGCAATATATAAAGACGTTACATTCACGTCTCAGCAGCCGAGTTTAGAGCTTGATACGCTTTATAATATATTTATAAGAGAATTATAAAGATATATATTTGTTTCAGCGATAAATTAAGTTTAATATATATCACAGCAAGCGTCGGTTCGCTTACCCTGACCTGGTGGTGGACCCATGTTATTGATGGTCGCTGATTGGGTATTCTGTAGTTGTACTTGTTTTGGTGGCTTATAGAACTGCTGCTGTCTGTTCCCGAGGAAAGGAACGTAAGGGTTTCCCCCTTGCGATCTCCACGGACTAACAGTGGTCGGGGCCGGAGTTGTAGTCCCTGGCGTGGTAATCGGTCCCTCAATTTCTATTTCTCCAGCCATGGTTGTAGTTGGTGAAACGGTAGTAGTTACCGGAGCAGCGACGGGCATCATCATTGCCGGACCCGGATATGGTTGGAAGGCGAACGATCCTGGCATCGGAGGGGGTTCATTTGGTGGAGGTGCATATGGATACGGAGATGGTCCTTGGAAGATTGAGGGGAGACTGGGATTGTGTGGTGAGGGTCCTGGATGTTGTGGTGGTGGTCCAGGATTTGGTGGCGGTGGTCCAGGATTTGATGGTGGTGGTCCAGGAGGGTAACCAGTTGGTGACGGCGGGGCCACGTTTGAAGTAGGAGCCATATTTGCAGTTGGTGGGGGTGGTGCCGGGAATTGACCTGGGACAGGATTAGTCATCATCATAGCGGGGTCAGGGGGAAAGCCCATTCCATGTTGTCCCATCAACGGAGGCGGAGGCGGTGGTAAGAAATCGTAGGCTCCTCCAGGGCCACCCAAGTCAAATGGCGGAGGTGGTGGTGGCAGGAAGTCCATTGGTGGCGGTGGACCAATTCCTCCGAGGTCTGCTGGAGCACCGGTAAGAGCTGGGAAATCACCTGGGGGAAGAGATCCCGGTGGTAGAGCCGCAGGTGGTTGCGGAGGAGGTGGTTGCAAATCTGGCGGGAAATTCAAAGGTGCACCTCCTTGTGGGGGGAAATCCACTGGTGGTCCTCCTCCCGGTGGGAAATTCATCGGTGGTGATCCTGGCGGCGGAAAATCCATTGGTGGTGCTCCTGGTGGCGGAAAATTCAAAGGTGGTCCTCCTCCCGGTGGGTAATCCATAGGTGGTCCTCCTCCCGGAGGGAAACCGGACGGTGGTGCTCCTGGTGGTAGGTAATCTACCGGAGGTGGAGGATAGTCGTAGTATATCGCACTCCCAGCTGGATCAAACGCTGCCTCGTACAATGGTGCTGGTATACCGTTTATTAAATCTTAAAGAACATCCCAAAATTAAAGTCTTAACAAAAGTAAAAACATTTTGCATTATTCAAATGAGTTTTCTTTTCAGAAATATGACCTTCCTTCGTGATTCATAATTTTTAAGATTTTTAAACTAAGATTTTCAGAACGATATGTCGACATTTATTATTTTATGGAACTAAATAAATTTCAGTAGATACCACGGTATTTGCCCAGCATTTCCAATACAGTGAAATGAATGAATGCTTTTTCCACATGCATACATATGCAGTTTATGAAAAGCTCCTCTAGAAACTTATATTTTTATATAGATTCCATACATTTTTAAGTCTAACTATTTTCAACCTATGAGTTTTAATGATTATGAATACCATTTTTACAACGGTAGAGTGCATCTTTATCTAACCATGTACCGTTTTAGGAAAAAGTCACACTGTGTACAGAAATAAGAAAGGGTTCTTCTCAACCCTTTGTCATACCTTGTCATCTTACTGTATCATCAATTGCCCTGCTGAAAATTGGACAATACATAGAGGCCTCCTGGTTTTTTAAGAAAAACCACTTAAAATGTTTCAGTTAACAGTACAAAGAACCCTACCACCATATTAATGTTAATATAACAGGACCACAACACAAGACAGAACAAAACTAGGCTAAAACTACACGAGTGCAGTGCAATTCAAGATGGTCATGCATTTTTCTTACCATAAGGAACGAAAGGGGCCGTAAGATTTGGAGCTGCAGCAGTTGTAGTCGTAATGGGCGCTGGTGTAGTCACAGGTCCCTCTACCTCAACTTCTCCGGCAGGAGCAGCCGCAGTCGTAGTAGTCGGAGCAGGGGTGGTAGTGGTTATTGCTGGGACAGTAGGTGCAGGGTGAGCATGGTATTGACCCGGATAATGTGAATGAACGTGAGCACCTTGTGTATGTTGGTGGTAAGGGGCGCCTGCTTGCTTGTATGTAGAGTAAATGGGACCTGCTGGTGCTGGAGCGTGCTGTGGGTACTGATATTGAGCTGGTGCCTTAGGATTCGTTGGGTATACTGCCGGCTGCTGGACATACACTGTCTGGACTGGAGCCCCCCTCCCAGCTGGCTGAGGGTCGTACACAACTGGAGCAGCATTTTGAGGTGGGTAGGCATTTGGTTGCTGGTAGTTTTGTTGTTGTTGGACTACTGTTTGGCTTGAATAATCATATGGGGCTGCTCCTTGTTGCGCAGGGTACGCAGGGGATCCTGCGCTTGGTTGAGCTGGGTAAGCAGGGGCTGGGTTTTGTTGAGGCTGAGGCTGGGCGTATTCATAAGGGACATAAGCTGGTGTATCAACAGGTTGCTGGTTCCAGGAGGCTATATTTATACATTGAATTTAAAGCATGGTTAGAATAACAAAGTGTTATAATAGGTCTAAAATTAGGTCTAATATTCCCATTAGAACTTCATCAAGATTATTATTTTCTGGTTTTGAGTTCGATCAGTGAGCGGGAGCAAGTAAATATAGTTTTAGAATGTTAATGTTTGATACAATACAACAAAGAAAACGACCTGGTCGATGCCATGAGCTGAAAACAATATTTGGAAAGCAGCAAACATGTACCATACAAAAGATAAAACAGCACAAAAGTTTCCCCTTTAAGGATTGTAAAGAGGTTTTCTAGACTTTGTATGTGTATCGAGGACATTTCTAGCATTTATTTGCTCTCTTATTTATCCCTGATTTTGTTCACTGACGTTAGTTGGAAGAGAAACCGAAAAGGTGCAAATAAAAACAACGTGTCCAAGATACGTATACATAGCCCAATGTTTTCCAATGCTTTTTTCTTTTAAAATAACCACAAAAGCGAAACAGAAGCTTTCATACGAACGACCACAAATATGGATGCAGATAATAAGCCATCAATACAACGATGATAGGGCCAGCTTATGCTTCTGTTCGGAATCAAATCCTACACCTCCTGCATTCGGTGTTGACCTCCTAATCACATTTGGAATTCTAGAAGACCTTTAAGGCTTCTCTAAATTTAAATTGCGAACTAGTAAAATTCAGCCCTAGATACTTCGATTCGAACATCTTCTGTGAGTTCCTTGGTTATCAATACATTTATTCGAAAAGTTCGTCTAATAGCACAACAACTCAAAGCCCCCTTTCGTTCAGTGGGAAACTCACAACCACTTCTGGTGAATTTTGGAACATTTATTACTAGACACTGACTAGGAGTGTATGCCAAATTATACTGAAGGTTTTCTTTATTTAGTATTAATAAGTTCAACTTGAATTATTTCTAGAATGAGCTGCCCACAGAAAAAACACAAAACGAAATATCACGAACTGTATTTTGATCCTATTCTAGATCAGATATTCTAAAATAACTGCCATATTGTTAAGGTCTATAACCAAAAGGGTTCTATCCATTATTTTAGGGCAAGGCTTGTTTTTTAGCAAGGGGTGATCATTGCATAATTATTAAAAAAAATTACTATTGTGTTGTAAATGGTACATACACAATGCACAGGTGCTTTACATGGTCCATCTTAACAATGTCAAGCTGTTACCAACTTCGTGTTATACCTTGACTACAATAGACACTTTTTGTAACACGGAAGTTTGTAAATACAGTGATTTGATTGGATTGTACGTTTGAGAATACAACCAATCGGAGCCCCCGACAGAATGCCTGTAGATAATAAGGCATAATGGTTACTTTCTTTCGGTCGAGGGGTCTGATTGGCTGTATTCGCTGTCGTAAAATCCAACCAAATCGCTGCATCCCTGAGACAAGAACACTACAGTGGCTGTTGTAGTCGAGGTCTAAGACGACGTTCATAATACCTTGAACATTGTGAGATGAACATGGACTAGTGAGAAAAGCAAAATGCCGGGTTTCAGAAATAGCAGAATGCACAAGCATGGGGATACAAGCCGAAGTATGTGTCTATTTACTTGGTGTTTGGAAATATTTTATTATAGTCTTAACGTTATGATGAACAAATTTGGAAGATCGGACTATTATTTAAAAAGTTACAAGAAGACAATCATTCAAAGTCACCAATGACTATTCCCTCTGTTGAAATTAATAAACAACCATAATGATTTTACAATGTTACCGAATTTGATATATCTGAGTACCAAAGGGAGATAATTTCGGAAACGGGCACATACTTCCACTTTAAGGTACTTAATCTAAATCACTAGCGAAGCTTCTGAAGGATTGCCACGATCCCGTGTAAAGTATAAAGGAACTTGTTAAGGATTGGGTAGAAGCTAGAAAAGAAATGTTAAGTACTTGCCTGGTGCTGGAGCAGTAGCTGGGACTCCCTGAGGTTGAGCTTGTGGGTCGTAAGGTTGTTGCTGCCCTGGCACTCTTGGAATTGGTACACTAGGATCCGCATACGTTTGGGTAGGCTGTGCAGGGTTTGCAGGTTGCTGGTATTGAGGATATTGTGATTGGCCTTGCTGTGTCTGGTATTGCTGATTTGGGTCAACGTATGACTGTTGGTATCCGCCAGTTTGTGGCTGACTTTGCTGTGTATATGCTCCTGTCTGCGGTTGCTGATAAGCACCTGGTTGAGCTGGTGGTTGCTGGTATGCACCTGGTTGCGCTGGTGGTTGCTGGTATGCACCCGGTTGAGCTGGTGGTTGTTGATATGCGCCAGGTTGAGCTGGTGGTTGTTGATATGCGCCAGGTTGAGCTGGTGGTTGTTGATATGCGCCAGGTTGAGCTGGTGGTTGTTGATATGCACCCGGTTGAGTTTGCGGTTGTTGGTATGCACCTGGTTGAGCTTGTGGCTGTTGTTCATACGCAGGATAAGATGGCTGACCAAATGCATCGTATCCTTTACCATTTGGATCGTTGAAGCCGGGTGTTTGGACTGGACCAGCAGGAGAATTTAAAGTCATTGGTGGTTGCATACCAGATTGTGGTTGGTTGTATTGTGGGAACTGTGATTGATATTGAGAAGAGAAATGAGGTTCTTGCATTTGTTGCTGTGGTGGATACCCATTTTGTTGGGGTGGGTACTGATTGTGTAGGTCATAGCTCGGCCCAGCCGGTAGGGAGGGACCATTGTTGGGAACCTGCATGGATTGTTGACCAGGCATGGGTTGTTGGTAACCACTCTGAACTGTGTTTTTCGGTGCCGGCTGGTAAGAGATTCTATCAGCTGGGACAGGCCCTGCCATGGTCGGCGGATTATTATTGTTTGAGTTCATCGAATTATAGGGCCCTTGGTATGACCCTGTCTGATAGGGGTCGGGTTGATTGGGATACATTGGTTGATTGCCTCCCGACTGTTGCCCATTCTGAAAAGATGGTTTGTTGGTAGGCTGGGCACTGGGTTGTGGTTGGGCCTGAGCAGTTTTGGACTGGAACAGAGCCTCTTGGTCAGCTGCTGCCGATGGTAGCCTCTGTAAAAACGGATTTGGACGTCGTAGTGCGGTGGGGATTGCGAAATTACCACTGGGTTTCGAAGCTGCTGAAATGAGACAAAAACAGTTATGATTTTCATGTACATCATTAGCAAGAACTAAATGTTTGAGTTAGATTGGATTTGGATTTCAAGTCGTAACGTAACACAAATCATTTCCATGAATAAAATTTCATTAAATCTTTATTTTTGCATATTCTTTCTTAATATTTCCAGTTCGTGAGTGACTTATATGCAATAACAAAGGTCATTTTCATTTTACAAAGAAAAAGAAACTGCTCAACATACATTGTTTGAGTTTATTTCAAAATATTTAAATCAGTAAGTCTATCTGAAATTGTAGAATAAATCTACTTTCGTTTTCGCATAAAAAGTCTGTATATAATTATGATATAAACAAACTTAATGTAAATAATACTATAGTTGTGAGTATATAAAATTACTCTCTCAATAATAAATAAACAGATATATGAATGAATGAATGAATGAATGAATGAATGAATGAATGAAAAAATTGAAAAGATAATTTGAAATTAATTCATTATAAAGTAATGAATAATAGATAAATAACTTGTTTGACCGATGACCTTCTAATTTGTAAATTTGTGTGTCTTATGGCATACTTTCAATGTGCGGCATATTGTACCCTAAGCAATCGCTGATAACTTAATTTTAAGTTATATTTAATTTGAATACGCTGTAACAAATTATTTTTTGATTGTTAATATATATGTCCTTATTAGAAATTATTAGTTTTCGGTAATAGCCAAGAAGATTTTTAATCCGGAAATGGTAACAGTTTTTGTAGTTCCTGCAATTCCATTAGAAATAAGCATTCTTTGACGTCAAAAAGTAAAAGCTGCAAATTAGAATGGTGCAAATCGATGATATCAATGTCCCCGATACACATAAAACGTTTTAAAGCCTATTGCAATTCATTAAACAAACATTAATCACTCTTCCTTTCATTGATCTTAATGACAGTTTTTCTTCCAAATGTAAAGAACACAGCAATGTGCAATGTACATGTTCGCATTAAAAACTTACCACTTTTAGATGATGACGTTGAACTCTTATTTTCAATATTTACTCCGAATTGTCCGTTCACAGTTATTAATAATACTGTTAACACAGTCAAAATTAATCGAAACTTCAACATTTTAAATAATTAAATACTTTGACTAAGATAATATCCACGAAATTTAATGATGTTCGCCGGCGAACATTTCGAAACGTTTTGATCAAACATTCATTTTGTGCGAGCGCGTTAGGCAACCAATAACGATCAACGTTTAATGACTTGACGGTTTGGGATGTTACACTTAGCTTGTCTTTAATCTTTGCCCGTAACTATTGTTATAGACTTCAAAACGTCGCTCATCATGATATATAGGGTCAGAAAAAAATCGAAATGACACCCAAACTTAGATTTACTTTGTCTACCCTCGGATCGTTAGTCTGTTAATTGGGGTCACAAAGATCGTCCGAAATCCAAATACATACGTCGATAAAATAAAAAGGAGATAGGCATGACAAAAAAAATGAAAGTTTTGTCTTTCGTCAGATCGTTAGTCTTTTTAATAGGGGTCACACTTAGATAGTCCAAATCACAAAGAGGCTTACGTTCTTATCCAAGTTACAATTAACGTACATACATCGACAAAATGAATCAGAAAAATCACAATGACCATCACAGAAAGGGAGAAAGAAGCTATAATCAACAACTTAGGTTCACATGGCTCCTGTCTACCAGCTGGTCCTTGACCAAACCTTTTGGAGTAGATCTTTCCCGGATTATCCTTATCCATTCTTACAATTGGGAATAGTGAACAAAAGATGACATATTCAAAGTCACAAGACTTTAAGATGCCAGCCCTGATTAGAAACCACAAACCATTTTTGGGTATTAGAATTGAATCTGTGATCAATATATGGAGAAGAATGTTTCGGACTATGAGATCAATAGCGTCATGATTAATTTTGGCGCGACAATGTATGAAAGATGACGTCTGGCTTTCGATTGATTTGAATTTCCTCCGAACTGACCTTCAAATTGACGTAATAATCATTTGTTCTTTAATGGATAAAATTGTGACATACGAAAAACCCATATATAAAAATAACATACAGATGAATATTAGCAATTGATATAGCGTTTATTCTTATTAGCCTACTGTTATTAGTGACTTGGATGGGAGTTTTACGTCCTACTTTTCAGATCGGATTGGGTTGATGAAGACAGGCAACTTCATGCAGTGTGCAAAATTGATTATCTATGTCAAGGCAGTGGCATTTACCTACTCCATGCTGCCTTTGCGTGAATTACGATCTTGATTGTGCGTTCTGTCAACGATGATCATGAATAAGTTATGTTTACTCATAATTCCAGTCTACCCAGCTGTACATGGGTACGGATAATCCGGGAAAGATCAATGCCAAGGGGTTTGGTCATGAACTAGTTGGTAGAAAGGATCGTTAACTGTGAACCTAAGCTGTTATCCTTGTAAAATATATTTGGTTCGTTGTTTCTCACTAAGCCCGTAACTAGACTTGATTGTTCGGAGGGGCAAGTAATATATCCGGAGAGGCAAGTAATATATCCGGAGGGGCAAGTAATATATCTGTAGGGGCAATAATGTATGATATTTAGTTGCAGTAGTGGAATTGGTCGGTTGTCATATTCTTTTCAGGGGGCAATCCAATTTTCCTTGACTGTAGTATTCTTTCTCTCCTCGTGAGTAAATAGCACTCTTTGAGCCCTAAGCAGTAACAATCTATCCGCCATGAAGTAACAATGTACACAACAGCGATAATGCTTGTCAACATTGATGCATCATGTGTTTACAAGAGCACAGTTTACTCCTAAATTGCACAATTTGAAGTTAGGTTGACACCTTACATGACATATCGTGTAGTTCTATTGTTCCCGTGAGAATTTATAATTTCATTAAAAACCACATCAATTATCTGTATTCCTTTGAAATTTGTAAGTTCTAATTTGCTTTATGTCAAGTCAAAAATCAAGATATTTACGTTGCGTTTCAGTCAGGTTTCTGTGCCGTGTTCGCCAATATCGCCGAGCAATATCAGCTATTGGAACTCTCTGAATGAATTATATGGTCGACCCAATGTCATCGAGAATACAAATTTAATATATAGACACAACTTTATAGAACAACAATCACTGGTTAAAGTTTTATGCAACGTTTCGACGTCGTCCTCAAGAACATAATACGTATTTAAGTTTTCGCATAGTGAAAATCTCTAATTATATTTGTGATGGAAATATCTTAAAATCTAAATTTTCGAGAACTATAAAAATATGTTTATCAAAATATCATGGACATTTACAATTTCAAAACGCATTAAATTATCATATTCATCAGAAATGAAAAGATTAGTTTCTCATTTTCACAAATATTGCATTCTTATGCTACTACCTGCATTTGTGATGGAAACATTTAAAATCAAAATTTGCGAGAACCATAAACATATTTTTATCAAAATGGCATGGACATTTACATTCTCAAAATAACATAAAATCAAAATCTTATCGCAAAATTCAGCATTTAATAAAACATACGTTATTAGCTTAACTTTGATAGTGATATTTAAAATCAAAGTTTGTGAAATCCACAAACACATTTCTATTAAAATATCATGAACATTAATTTACATTCAAAAAGTCATATAAAGTTGATATAATATCACTTAATTTCAAAATAAGATTTAAAATAGATATTCTTACTATTTTTCCTGTTGTTCCAAGCACCGTCAGTAGAAACAAGGATGAATACGAAAAGGAAATGACTCCACATACTGAGAAAACTGGTTAGGAGGCCTGAGCTCCTTTTTCTTAGGATGCGACCGAAAATATTACTTCATGCATAACCAGTCCGATATCATTAATTGTCCCATTAAAAATATAACACCGAAAATAAACCGGTTTCGACGCGATGATCGTGACTATTGTAAGTTATGGTACGTGTCTGAATTTCGACTTGACATGTTTAACCTTCAGGGGCACGGGACTAGAATAATTAAATGCCATTGTTTTTTTTTGAAAAATTATATTCTAATTTTGAATATTGTCACAATGACAGAGCAAATTCAATTCAATCTGAAAAGCAGCTTTCGTAAAAATGGTACCAGATTTACAAGACTTTTCATCTTAATTAGAACATTTAGGTGGTAGAAATACCAATAATACATGGAACAAAATATATTAAATATAATATTATTAATTTGTACCCCGTGGAAGAGATGCTTAGGTTTTTTCAAGGCGTTGTAAACGTGTTTTTCTATACGTTTTATGTGTAGAAGGGACACTGATAGCATCAATTTGTACCATTCCAATTTTCTGTCAGATGTCTTGGGTTCCTGCAATGCCACTATAACTAAGTTTTTTTGTCATCACTATTGCACACGCTGCTTATAATATCCAAGGGAGTTTGCAATATTGACGCTTTTACAATTCCTTTAAAACCAGGCGTTATTTTACGAAAAAACACAAATTAATGATAAAAATGAAGAGACAAAGACGTGATAGATTTTAGGCATTCCAGTCTTTTTCAACTTTTGACATATTATGGTCATTTCGGTAACTGTATTTTTAGTAAAATGATAATTTTGATAATAAATTTATCTTCTAAGTTGATGTATGACAGGCCATTTTGAATAAGGAAATGAAGGCCGGTTAAATCACTTAATAAAATCATTCATGTTTTCATAATATCCCCTGGGGCGAACAAACAGGTTAGGGTCCGCACACAGTTCACGATGTGGGATTAGCGAAAGAGTCGATCACCAAAATTATAAGATCAAAAGGAGAGGATATGCAGTCACTGGTTCTTACAGAGGAGCACTGCCAGAAACTATGTATGGGCTCTGGTGTGTTTGGACAGTTAATATAAATTATCCGTTCAACCAGGAAATACAATTTCTTTTCCGCTTCTCGTAACATTTTTCATCAAAGACACGATATTTCTTTCGCCTACATTTCTTTTTAGGTCTGGGTAATCTTTCTTCTAACTTCTATTGGAATATTCTAACAATTGCTTGTAGCAACCAAACGTGGCTTTGGTGTTCAGAAGAATGAAAATTCAAAAATTCAGCTTTTATGATTAATAAGATAGAACTAAGAGTGCAACCTTGCTGCCTACCAGAGTATGTATTTTATAATCAAGCTCATGTAGCTAATAAGATCAGACTAAGAGTGTAACCTTGCTGTCTACCAGAGTATGTATTTTATAATAAAGTTCATGTAGCTAATAAGATAGGACTAAGAGGGTAACCTTGCTGTCTACCAGAGTATGTATCTTATAATCAAGCTCATGTAGCTAATAAGATCAGACTAAGAGGGTAACCTTGCTGTCTACCAGAGTATGTATCTTATAATCAAGCTCATGTAGCTAATAAGATCAGACTAAGAGGGTAACCTTGCTGTCTACCAGAGTATGTATTTTATAATCAAGCTCATGTAGCTAATAAGATCAGACTAAGAGGGTAACCTTGCTGTCTACCAGAGTATGTATTTTATGATAAAGCTCATGTAGCTAATAAGATAGGACTAAGAGTGTAACCTTGCTGTCTACCAGAGTATATATCTTATAATCAAGCTCATGTAGCTAATAAGATCAGACTAAGAGGGTAACCTTGCTGTCTACCAGAGTATGTATTTTATAATAAAGCTCATGTAGCTAATAAGATAGGACTAAGAAGGTAACCTTGCTGTCTACCAGAGTATGTATCTTATAATCAAGCTCATGTAGCTAATAAGATCAGACTAAGAGGGTAACCTTGCTGTCTACCAGAGTATGTATCTTATAATCAAGCTCATGTAGCTAATAAGATCAGACTAAGAGGGTAACCTTGCTGTCTACTAGAGTATGTATTTTATAATAAAGCTCGTGTAGCTAATAAGATCAGACTAAGAGTGTAGCCTTGCTGTCTACCAGAGTATGTATTTTATGATAAAGCTCATGTAGCTAATAAGATCAGACTAAGAGTGTAACCTTGCTGTCTACCAGAGTATGTATTTTATGATAAAGTTCATGTAGCTAATAAGATAGGACTAAGAGTGTAACCTTGCTGTCTACCAGAGTATGTATTTTATAATAAAGCTCATGTAGCTAATAAGATAGGACTAAGAGTGTAACCTTGCTGCCTACTAGAGTATGTATTTTATAATAAAGCTCATGTAGCTAATAAGATAGGACTAAGAGTGTAACCTTGCTGCCTACTAGAGTATGTATTTTATAATAAAGCTCATGTAGCTAATAAGATAGAACTAAGAGTGTAACCTTGCTGTCTACTAGAGTATGTATTTTATAATAAAGCTCATGTAGCTAATAAGATAGGACTAAGAGTGTAACCTTGCTGCCTACTAGAGTATGTATTTTATAATAAAGCTCATGTAGCTAATAAGATAGGACTAAGAGTGTAACCTTGCTGTCTACCAGAGTATGTATTTTATAATTAAGCTCATGTAGCTAATAAGATCAGACTAAGAGTGTAACCTTGCTGTCTACCAGAGTATGTATTTTATGATAAAGCTCATGTAGCTAATAAGATCAGACTAAGAGGGTAACCTTGCTGTCTACCAGAGTATGTATTTTATGATAAAGCTCATGTAGCTAATAAGATCAGACTAAGAGGGTAACCTTGCTGTCTACCAGAGTATGTATTTTATGATAAAGTTCATGTAGCTAATAAGATATGACTAAGAGGGTAACCTTGCTGTCTACCAGAGTATGTATTTTATAATAAAGTTCATGTAGATAAGACTCAGAGGGTAACCTTTATAATTAAGCTCTGTATTTAATAAAATGTGATTAAAACGGTAACGTTTCCGTATAATCATTTCTTCAAAAAATATTTTATTTCTTATTTCTTATGAAATAGCCAGTACACTGTATTATCTGAAATGCATTATTTAGATAGGGTAGGATTTAGACCTCTATAAAGGTCCAAGCAAAAACGAAATTACGAAAATACATTTGTTTTTTTTATAAGGTTATGAAGTCAGACGTGGCTATAACTTTATGTCAAACTAAATCATAAGGTGACGTATTCATGTCGTTTTCGGCGACTTAAAAGTTGCTAAAGCCACCCACCTCATTATTAACAAAGACATTAACAATTAAAAAAATAAAACATTAACCCTTCGTCGTCACGTTGCCATATATTAATATCCTTGACGCAGATTAACTCTTGAGTTTGCTAAAAAAAAAAAAAATAAAAACCTTGTCGGAGACAGTTTTTATCATGAACGTTTTATGGTATTTCAGGCAGTCTGAAGTTGATCGTGTTTATGTGGAGAAGAAATGGACTTTTACTTGTATGTCATTTCCTGCTTCTGATTGACAGGCAGTGATTCAGTGGCCAATGAGGCAAATAATTATATCGTCACACTATTAGTAGTAATGACCTTAGTCACACTTTGCTGTACATATTAATGCCAATCAAACTCTTCATTTTTTTTATCACCGACAGATCACGACCATACGATTTGTGACATCGTTAGTTTCATTGTCTGTGAATGTGTACATTTTTTTTAGAGGACCTCATAATTTTTCGTATCATTTTTGAAAAGAAAATGAAACAAAAATAGAACCAAGTTCTAAGATTTTCAATCATTTACTTAGGAATTTGACGCAATTTTAGCATTTGATCTCTTTTTAAAAGAATAAATAATCGTCCAGCTCTATAAGTACAAGAGTACTTTTAAAGGTACAGGTTCGCCATCTGTTTACAAAAATAAAGACCCAAATCAACCCACGAAAATGGCGCATCTGTCTCTTTAAAAGCGGAGATGGATGGCACAGGATATTGGCATAAAAAAATATCAGTCGACAAACGTTTAACACAGATAGACATAATAAAACAAAGCTCTCAACTTAAAATATACTCAATAAAATTAAAAATGGTGTCATATTCAAATACACCAACTTTCTTTCACATAAAAGTTTACGATCAGAAGGAATTGTCTGTCGTACAATCCCATTTCAGACGCCATTCATCTGTTCGTCATGTAACGTAAGACAAATAAAAAAGTGCTTCGGATTTGTCACAATTTTTAAGAGAGTACAATCAATGCGATAGACCAGTTGCCGATGCAGACTTTTGGATTGTAGGGGGTGAACTGTATTTTTATTTAAGAAAAATGAAGCCACTCTAAACAGGGAGGGCAGCATTCTGGCAGAACCAATCACGGTGGTATTGATTATTGATTGTGACCAGAGGTAAGGTATTCTAGAAGGTCGGTTTCGGTTTGCTGATCCTTGACAAAACCGACTTTACCAACCACTGGTGATACTTAATGTCATTTCAGAATAATACACTTTATCTGAGGCCAAGCTTTGTGTTTCTGTAGAAATCTTTAAAGGGCATTTGTTAGCCAATTCATGGCTTCAGAGTACACCATCCCAATGTTACCGTCAGATGTATGTGTTTCCTGTTATTATAGAAATGTATATAAATCACAAAATTATCAGCAGCTTTTGCGATTAGTGACGTTATTAAACTCTTACTTTTAGTGGGAATTTTAAGACCAACAGACATCTGATAGAAAATTGGAATGGTGAAAACCGATACGAACAGTCTCCGATACACATATAAAGTTTAGAAAACCTCTTTATATTCCCTTTAAGATAAAAGGAATACCATCTTACCTATAGAGCTAACTGGTGGTTCCTGTAATTTGCTGATGTCCTTAGTCAGGAAGCTGTAAGTTGGCGCCAGGTCTGAGAGTGTGGAAGATGGTAAAGAAGGTCGTCGACTACCCCCTGAGGTTTTACCATTCAGATCTTCTATAACGATTATTTGACCAGAAATCGAAATGGCTGTAATAGAATGAAAATGAGTTTAAAAAATGAAATGAATGGAGTTTTACGTCCTACTTGAAGACGGACAACGTCATGCAGGGTGAAATGAGAAAAAGTCAGCGGTATTAGCCTACTCTTTTTCGATTTCCAACTGTCGAGGGATCTTAAAAGTGTAAAGCCTGTAGCTCACGGGACCTCGGTTTATTGTCCCATCCGAACGACTTGGCGCTTTTTCCATGTCAGCCCCTCTCACCTGCATCACTGACAGGGGGAAACCGAGTTGAAAAATCCGAAGGTGTTATCTTGACCTATGCCGGGATTTGAACCCTGGACCTTCAGGTTAGCGGGCAAGCGTCTAACTCATTGAGTCACCGCGGCTCCGAAAATGAGTTTACGGCCTAACCATTCCAATCTACTTTGCCAGAGATGTATTGCACTTATAAGCTCCATAGATAATTGGGTATTAAATAATAAAAATAAAACTAATGGCGATGTATGTCCTGGCAACAGTCATGTTTGTATTAATTTACATAAAATATCGGGTTGAGGTTTATAAATGGGGACAACTAAGTAACACCTTAATTTGTAAAAATTAGTGTTTTGTCAGATATTTGCATCGACTGTACGAGTAAATTGTTGAAATGTATGTAAGTATTGCCCCCTTTTCAGTCTGTTTATGATCGGCAAATGAATACAAAGAAGTCAAGTGGAACAGGCACTGGCGTTTATAATTGTCAAACAGTAGGAGGGGGGGGGGGGGGGGGGGGGGGGGGAAAAAACCCCCCCCCCCAAAAGGTTTTAAAATTTTTAAAAACAGGGGGGGAAATTTCCCAAACTTGGGGAAACC
>NW_008710807.1:643755-658321 GCF_000327385.1 Lottia gigantea | reverse complement strand
GGGGGGGGGGGGGGAGGAAACCCCACTGCCAAAAGGTTATGAAATGATTGACAAGCAGGGTGCGAATGTACCAAAGCTAGCGGATACATGATCAAAGATGACAAACAGTTGCTTCTCTAAATGAACACCTATAATTTGTGATATTTTTTGCCAGCCTCGGATTTCTAAGGTATTTATATATTTTCCACATATTTATGCTCTATAAGTCAAATGTACAACATCCATTTCGTTTCGATGTGCTGATAATACCATTTCCATAACAATATCGAATTGATTTTTCGGTTTTTTGTAAATACGAGTTTTATGAATTTCCAGGAAAAAATTAGGCGCCACACGAAATCCATTTTTTTCATTCCCCGGTGGCATAAGTCCGAAAAAAAATTCACAAACAACACAAGGAGAATTTCCAATTAATCACAGGAATCCCAAGCAGTATCATTTGAATAAAAATTTTCCATAATACATTATTACGTTTTTATAATGTAATCCGACCGCATAATCGTTCTTGATGTCCACCAGAACGTAGTTATTGTTGATGATTCTATTAACTGTTCTTATAATCAGTTCCTAATTTCTTCTATTACTTCCACTTCCACTTTTAGGGTTATAATCTGAGTATCCAACACCACCAGTATTTTTGTAAACTCCATTACAGTAATTATAGTACCAAAGTCGGTCGATGCTCCTTAATAATTATCCTTCATCTTAAGTCTCCATTTCTATAATAACTGTGGCAGATTGTGGCAAGCCGAGTCGAAAAGCTTGCACTTTGTTATCTCCATTTGTTTAATTGCTATGGAAGTATTGTACCAAGGTGAGTTTGGCGGTTCCCATCTTTCAGAAACACCTTAATAATTATCCATCAACTTACCAAAAAAACTAAACAGAGTAATCCATACCACCATGTCCTTTTTAAAATCCATTCTGAAGATGGACACTTACTACTCTGGTACCGAATCGATACCAACTTTATTATTATATACCACGTTTTACACAAATCAAATTTTCAGTATTCGGTTGCTAGTTTTAGACAGTTGCCATGCTCTTGTCTTCAAAAAACATAAATTTATTTGACTTTTTGCGATAAATTGTCATCTGTCATTTCGAGACATATCACGAAATTGCGAATTTTACACAAAAATATACATTTTTTGAATTGTGATAAGTCTTACTTCCGAGTTTCAATGCAAATAATTTCGTCAAAAAATGACAGAAAATGATAAAAGGAATAGAGCGTGTCCCTTTGAAGGTACGCTATTCTGTATCTTTTTGTGGTGGTAAAGACCAAAATTTGAATTTTTCATTCATCAAAAAATATGAAAAAAAAAACATATTGATTTTGATAGGAAAAAAAACGTTTTGGAAATTAAGACTTTTTAAAAAAATATGCATAATGTTAACCGAATTCTGTAATTTTTGCTATATTCTTTACACTGGTGTATATCTTTATTGCAAGAACGGGAATAATATCTCTTTCAGTGGAAGCCGATAACTGAAGCAGAAGCTGAAATCAAAGACTAGTTGTTGGTAGATGACAAGTTATCGTCCTCTTCCAGCTAACTGATATCACAGACTAGGTAGTTGTTGGTAGATGACAAGTTAACGTCCTCTTCCAGCTAACTGATAGCACATACTAGGTAGTTGTTGGTAGATGACAAGTTGACGTCCACTTCCAGCTAACTGATATCACAGACTAGGTAGTTGTTGGTAGATGACAAGTTAACGTCCACTTCTGGCAGAATCCGATATAACAGACTAGGTAGTTGTTGGTAGATGACAAGTTGACGTCCACTTCCAGCTAACTGATATCACAGACTAGGTAGTTGTTGGTAGATGACAAGTTGACGTCCGCCTCCAGCTAACTGATAGCACAGACTAGGTAGTTGTTGGTAGATGACAAGATGACGTCCACTTCCAGCTAACTGATATCACAGACTAGGTAGTTGTTGGTAGATGACAAGTTAACGTTCACTTCTGGCAGAATCCGATATAACAGACTAACTAGTTGTCAGTCGTAATTGAATTGGATCAATCAAAAGGTGTGGTACTAATGGATTGGTAATTGAGAAACTTTCAGATCTTGTCGAGTGGAATAAATGTCAGTAGTAACAGTACCGCCTGGAGTGTTCATTGGTACCACCTGAAGTGTTCACTGTTACCGCCTGAAGTGTTTACTGGTACCACCTGAAGTGTTCACTGGTACCGCCTGAAGTGTTTATTGGTACCACCTGAGGTGTTCACTGTTACCGCCTGAAGTGTTTACTGGTACCACCTGAAATCTTCACTGGTACCTCTGTGAGGTTTATACTGGTACCCCCGTGAGGCTTCTACGGGTACCTCCGTAAGGTCGTTACTAGTACCACCTGAGGTTTTTTGCTGGTACCGCCTGAGTTGTTCTCTGGTACCGCCTGAGTTGTTCACTGGTACCTCTGTGAGGTTTCTACTGCTACCTCCGTGAGGTTTCTACTGGTACATACATGAGGTTTCTACGGGTACCTCCGTGAGGTGTTTTACTTGTACATCTCCATGAGGACTTTATTGATACCGCGTGAGGTGTTTACTGGTAGGGAAACACGGGCTCCAGATGGATGTAAAATAGACTTGTATTTATTTTTGTATTTTATAGATCACGAACCATATAGTGGGGTGTCTACTGGTACCCCAGTGAGGTGTCTACTTGTACCCCAGTGAGGTGTCTACTGGTACCCCAGCGAGGTGTCTACTTGTACCCCAGTGAGGTGTCTACTTGTACCCCAGTGAGGTGTCTACTTGTACCCCTGAGGAGCATTTGTACCCAGTTTGGAAACTAGGGCTCTAGATGGATGTAAATATAAACTTGTATTTATTTTTACATTTTATGGAATTACACCGATCTCAAACCATAATTTATCTCAAGCTATAACCAGGGCGATGAAATGACAAAACTGAAATATGACAAAATAATAAGTGACATTTAGTGACAGTTTTGTTTCCAAGTTTGAGATAGGAAAGTAGGTTATTCGCATTATTTTAATACATATTTATTTTAAACGCGAACTTATAGTTTATCATAGGTTTAAGGGGAAGGATTGAAGATGACCAAAACATACATTTCTCAATGTTAGATCAAAGTAATACTACGTCTTAGAATGAACATAAAATTTAAGTTCTGGAAAAGGTCAATATTAGTCTATATTCATCAGTTAGCTTACGTGGTGCCATAAAGTTACAACAGAATCCCTGTAAAATCTGGAAAATTGGAAAATTCATAAAAAGTAACTATTGAAAAACGCCCGATATTAAGCATTTTTCAATAGTTAATTGCATATTTATGGATAATTACTAAGTTTTTTTGGATTTATCGGATTAAATAAGGATTCTGTTATATTATTTATGACACCAGGTATATCTACTGGCTCTTATTCGCCAAGTTTAAAATTCTTAACTTTTATGTTAATTCTAAGACGTAGTATCACTTTAACACCTATGGCAATTGTTGTGATTTTAGAGTGTGACGGGACCCAGTTACCAAAACTGGGGAACTACTTCCATATGGCGGAACAAGCAAAACCCAAGGGGTACCCAAGAAACCTATTCGACATCGAAATATATTTTGGTGTATTGTGAACAAATTGATGCTACTTCGTCAAATGTGTCAAAATTTCATGTTTTTGTGGTGGACCCTTTACCACTGTGGACTGTTCAGTGTAAAGCTATATATCAATGAGCATTTTGGCTTTTTCTATTGGACAATGATAACCAAGAGGTGTCTGATAAAGCTTGGTCATACGATGAGTTGAAAACAGTGGTTAGAAATTCGGGCAACCCCAATCCCCCCCCCCCCCCCTCCTGCCTCGAATGTAAACATGGCTCCGTCACTGGTTGAAAACAGAAGCACAGTAAGGCGTAGTCCATCAATCCGTAAACAGAAAACTGTAATCATTACGGCTCATGGTTTACAGACTTTCTGTCGGGACTCGACAATGGATGTTTTTGCTAGCATACAATCCAATGAACTCGCTGCATTCCGTGGTACAAAAAGGTGGCTATTGCAGTCAAGGTACAGGACACGATATTGCGTCTGATGATGGCCATCGTCATCAATGACACTTTGCTATCAAAATGCACGTTATTGGGTGTCAAATATAAATAACTTCTTACAACAATGATTGATTGATGCATTATTTTAAATTTGAGACAGTCCTCATCGTAACTGACTGATCTTGCTCCACAGGATTTTACTTATGCAAATTTATTCTGTAATCGAGGAAACATGTTATGCACATCCGGGTCAAATTGAAAACAGAAATACTCCATCTTATTTTGGAAAAGTAAATAGTTTTGGACATAAAAAGGTACAGCGTGGTATTCGAAGCTGCTGAGTAAAGGGCGATAACTCTATGTGTATATTTATATCAGCTAAACACACGATGGAGTACATGTATTTACAAAGTTTATTCCGTTAAATAAAATTATTATTACACACTATAGTTATAATAGATATAAACCTTTCAATCGACCTGCGACTCTTGTATTGAGTTCTGAACTTTGACTTCTGCCCAATAGGTGGTTAGTGTGGGTTACATACCTTTACCAGGGCACTTGTGGCATATTTCACTAGCAGGGACGAGAAGCTCTAATTCAAGTATACTCGTGTTAAAATGCGTGCTACGATGAGAAATATTGGCCAAGGTTTATGTCGACATTGTTTAACATAGACATTAAATCGACCTTCACTAACGACATGATGGCGTTCTACACAGTCCACGCACCACGCCGACGAAATGCGGTATACGGTAATTGGGTATACAGCAGAAGAAAAGAATAAACAAATCGCCGTCCTGCACTCTTTTGAAGTCGACGACATGATAAAAACATAGTTAGTTAGATATTTAATTTATATAATTTATATAAGATTCCGTTATTCAACAACAACAAAAATACGGAGACCCCGTGTATCCAACCAAATTCTAAGATCTTCTATGAATATAGACCGTAACACCTGCCTCTATTCCATCGTCTGATAGATCTTTGTTGTCTACTCCAGTCGATAACTGTTAAAGTATCCATCTGAGACTGGATTGAGACAGATGTATCGGACTAAATTGACAAGAACTACTCGTTTCGAATATGTTCTATGGCTTAACATACTCATATGAGATGATCAGACACGGAAGGTTTGTTTCCTTAAAGATACATGGTTACCAAATAGAACGAGTGAAGTAACCCACAGTAAAAACGAAACGAAAATTTAGAGCTGTATGTTAAAGCGAGCTCACTGTATACTCCAACTACGTGTCTGAAAAACTTATACTGAGACGAAACGAATATTTACATCCTAAGACCAAAGCCATTGTTCTCCACTCGATTTCGCTATATACATAATTATAGACCACAAGACCATTAACTGTATTTACACCCTAGGGATTGGGGGTTCAGATTGGGGAGGTACTGTAACGGCTGGGATAGGGGGGTCGTGTAGCGTCCCCACACCCAAAGCTTCGAGTTGGTATCTATCCAATCCACGTTTTGGAGGTGGACCGCTTGGTGCCCGAGCTGGTTCATAGCGTCTTGCGGGTTGGACGCGGACTACTGTTGGCGGCGGTGGTTGGTACGCAGGTCTTGCTGCTGGTTGAGCAGCTGGTGCTGCCCGAGGGGGATACTGTGCGTCTTGGGCAGGGGGAGGGGCGGGTGCAGATTGATACCGAACTACGCGCGTGGGTTCTTGTCTTGGTGGTGGATATGATTGGCGAGGTG
The DNA here is from genome assembly GCF_000327385.1 of Lottia gigantea. Taxonomy (NCBI): domain Eukaryota; kingdom Metazoa; phylum Mollusca; class Gastropoda; family Lottiidae; genus Lottia; species Lottia gigantea. Next base: position 652,585 of record NW_008710807.1, on the reverse strand, counting down.
GATACGCTGGTTCTCGGACTACGACTGTACGGGGTGGAGCTCTCTGCTGTACCGCTGGCTCGGGTGGCTGGTTGTAATACTCTCGCCGTCTCTCCACAGCCTGACTCTGGTAGTAGGGATTAACTGCTGAGGAAGCGCTGTACACTGGACCCGGGGTATACACCGTCTGGGTGGTTGGCAGCTTCTTGTCGAAAGTGATAACACTGGAATACAGAGAATTGTTATATATATCTTATAGGACTATTCAGTGTGCGATGGGGGAAATTTTGCTGGGACAGAGACATCAACTTACTATTTTTCGATTTCAAACTGTCGAGGGATCTTTAACTTGCACAGCCTGTAGCATACGGGGCCTCGGTTTATGGTCCCGAACGACTTGACAATTTTTCCAGGTCAGTTCAAGCTTCCTCGACGTGCATGGCTTACAGGGAAAAAGGGTTGAATTAAAGAGAGAAACATATTTGGAATTGATGGATTCTGACTTAGTCAGGCTATTGTTGGCAGTTCTGGAAACTGGCAGTAAAACAATGCGTCTTCATTTCCACACCCAGCATTCTATATTTAAGCAGCCATGGGATTTATACATGTTTTGAAAAGCCAAATCAGAAGAGAATACGCTACATCTGTTTCGTGTTACATCTAGAGTTATGTAAAACATACACGGGCTATAAATTGTACCACAATTGTATCTGTCCTACTATATATCATATATGCATGAAGCAATGTCACGTCTTTATGTACTTGTCAGATAGAGGACACTGACAGATTGTGCAATTATACAACTAAATCTAAACACCCATAAAATATTTAGTAACGTTGTAAATAACAGTGTTTAAAGGGATTGTAAAGAAGTCTTCTTAAAAAAATTACGTGTATCGGGCACACTGATAGCATCAATTTGCACTAATCCAATTTTAAATCAGACGTCTACCCTCCCCAACCCACACTTGCCAACGTTAATTATAATGGAAGGTATACTTACAATCTACAGCCACCCTGTAGTGTATCAAATTCCATCAAACCAGGTTTAAATACCGTGTCAAACTCTTGACACATAGAAACTATTTTAAACGCAACACCACCAACTGTCTTCTGGTAAATGGCGCCATCTGTGTCTTTTGTTGGTCGTAATCCTGAAAAGATGGAGAACATTGAGTTATTTCATGCTTTTGAAGGATTAATTCAAGATAAAGTTTGCATTTGACTCAAGACAGAAATAAGACAGAAAGAAAGAAACAAACAACTATATTTTACAAGGATAACAACTTATGTTCACAGCTAACTGATCCTTGGCCAAACCTCTTGGCATCGATCTTTCCTGGATTATCCATAAACAAGATTCACGAGATCGATCCCATTGTTGGACGTTCTGTGATTTGGTCAAACCGTCTTCATTAGTTGAGTATGAAATTACTAATCCAATATGACAACAAAGCAAATCTGGATTTTTGTTTCATGTTTTCTCTGTGGGTTACTTCACTCGCCATCCATGAACTGACAAGAATATATTTAACCTCTCACCCCCTCTTTGGTAAACAGTGTTCACTTCCGGTCTTCTTTGGACAACTCGTTGCTGTTGGGGTGGTGGTGCTGGTTGTGCTATAAATAGAAAAAGGTTACTGATTCATGTATGCTGATGAAGAAGAAATATGCCCCCTTGACCCTTTCGAGTTCAATCACGCTCTTTTCATCCTTGTCCTTTGAGTTTTGCATCATGAGAAGAAAATTGGCTGATATCAAAGCAGCAGCCAGTTCATCGGCATCGAACCATTATTCAGTCAGTCAGATGCTGTCAAGTGAATGGTACGTCCTACTAATTGACTTTTCCATATTGTTGAATATCCAATGTTGATGTCTACTCGCTCCAGCACATTTTTTTATAATCCTCTGAGAAGCGCTGGGACCTCGGAACATAGACTTTCCTAGGGCCACCATCCAATGCCCACCCCTGTGTTTGATACCATACTCATTCAAGACTTACCTGGTCTTCTATAAATAGTATTGGTTTCTACTGGTCTCTGTTGGGCTCTTACTGGTGGTGGATTAGCTGAAAGAAAAATAAAGCTGATTAAGAAGAATAAAACTAAAAAATGGGAGTACGATTATTATTGTGGATTTTGAAAATATCGGTTCAGATAACTTTTTCTTTCTATAAATACAAAGTTTTCTTATATTTGTTAAGGGGAGAGTGATTTTGTACCAGCGTCCAGTTCATGCAATCCATTAAACGTCCCCTTGGAATAGAATATGAATAAACTAAACTTAGAAAATAAACAAATAGGTATTAAAAGTTTTTCGGAATTAATTTTAGAATATTAAGATATGTTTGGGTATATCAAATATTGTTGAGTATATCAACCGTTATTGGGTATATCAAATTAATATTATTGGGTATATCAAATATTAATTAGGTTACAAGGTGTATCAAATATTATTGGGATTATCAAATACTGCTCGGTATATCAACTAGAATTGTGTATATTAGATATTATTGGGTATATCAAATATTGTTAAAATAAAAAGAAATTGTTGGGATATCAAACATTAATGGGTACAGCGACTATTATTAGGTTTATCAAATACTGTTGGGTGTGCCAAATATTATTGGTTATTTCAAATATTATTGGGTATATTAAATATTGTTGGGGTAACAACTACTATTGGGTACAGCAAATAATATTATTGGGTATATCAAATATTATTGGGTATATTAAATATTATTGGGTATATCAAATATTATTGGATATATCAAATATTATTGGGCATATTAAATATTACTGGGTATACCAAATTCTGTTGGTATATAAAATATTGTTGGGATATCAAATATCATTGGGTACAGCAAATAATATTATTGGGTATATGAAATATTATTGTGCGGATCAAAATTAATATTATTGGGCATATCAAATACTATTAGGTATATCAAATATGATGGGGTATATTAAATATTACTAGGCATGTAAAATGTTATTGGACATATCAAATATTATTGGATATATCAAATATTATTGGGTATATAAAATATTAATGGCTATATCAAATATTATTGAGTATATAAAATATTATTGGGCATATCAAATATTACTGGGCATGTCAAATATTCTTGGGCATATCAAATATCGTTGGGCATATCAAATATTACTGGGCATATCAAATATTACTGGGCATATCAAATATTATTGGGTATACAAAATATTATTGGGCATATCAAATATTACTGGGCATATCAAATATTATTGGGCATATAAGATATTACTGGGAATATCAAATATCGTTGAGTATATCAAATATTATTGGGTATATCAAATATTATTGGGCATATAAGATATTATTGGGCATATCAAATATCGTTAACTAACCTGAGGGTGGGGCGAAAACGATGTTACTATTATCTCTGGGCACATGTTGTGCTTGACTATACGACGGCCCTATAAAAACCAATAGAACAAAATTATGAGAAATAACATTGCCAATTTTGAAATATTTTGCAAGTTTATGTTATTAAACTGTATGGGTATAGATCATAACACAATTCCTCCGGAATATACTGATTTTATTTGAGCGACGTTTCGATAGGATTTTCTAGTCTTTAACACTGGTTATCAGTTCTATAGCTATATAGATTTATATGTGTATAATTTTATATGTGTGTCTGACATCGAAGAAAAGGCAAAAAAAAAATTTCATCAAATGAATTTGGACAATGACACCCTAGGTGCAAATTTATAAAGTCAAAATATGAATTTGGAAAAATATTGCAGCGCATTTTCTTTTTTTTTCCTTTTTTTTAAGATTACATTTAGGGTCTCAAAATAATTCCTTGTCTTACTCCATTGCAAAGTACCACTTTAGGATAAGGAAAGACAAGAGCCAATAAAATTTTCATGTCCTACGGCATTGATTTAGTCATTTGTTAGAAAGAAATGAAATGAAATGAATGGAGTTTTACGTCCTACTTTTCTATTCCAAATAAGAAAAATGTAATCTGGAAAATGTGAAAAAAGTTTAATTAATATCAGTATTGCACATAATTTAGACTTTCCAAATAAATTTATTAAAACAATTTATTAATAGAATAGGTGATAGTACATTTCCCTATCTTACTCCGTTTAGTCAATGATTTTATTAACCGAATAAAGATTTTTATGTCGATAAGGCTGTGAAATGTTTAAAAAGAATATCAAAAATCATTTGCATTAGAGTGAAAATTTGGTGTGAACAATTGAAATTTTCATTTTTTTTTCAAATATTGCGATACATCGCGCATAGTAGTGAATCTATATTAACCACTACATATTCACAATATTTTTTTTTATAAATAATCAAATCACAAATTGCAACAAGAGATGAAAGAAAATTGGTAATACAGTTAAAATACATTACGTCAAATTCATCAAACGAATGAAATTATAATAAAATAAAAACAATAACGCGAAACTACTTCTGTATAAATTATTGTGAACATTGTCTAAATCTCGATAGAAAAAAATCATTAAAAATGCTTACCTAATAAGAGAAAACACACCAGGACTCCGCGTATAGCATCCATTTTAGAAAAAGGCGGAGACGTTTATGTTAAATGTGCTTCATCTTTTCTGGACTATTTTGGGTCATGAATTTAAGTATTTGTCAAAGTGAACACGGTGTAGACAAGAACAATAATTAATTCGTGTCGATGTTAGATATCTTCCAGATCTTGTACGCAACCCTGAAATAAAGTTAAAAGAAAACGAAGATAAAGTTCACCTCAAATCACCAAATTGACTGAAGTTTGAACGCTTTTTCTTGACATTTAAAACACAAGTAGGTGACTTATTGTCAAATAAATTGGAAAAGGATTACAATTTGAGTTCCTGTCCTTTCCTTACATGACCATTTATGAGTAAGGTAATGGATCATAAAAAATTTAAAATGAGAAAACATTAACATAATAAATGCGACGTTAAAACAAATTTCGCTCATACTTATACAATAAATTAAAAGATTGTGGGTTGATGACAGTTTCTTTGTTTTAAACCACAATTTTAATTATTATCGTTAAGGTGAAAATGTCGCAAACGCAAAAGCCTTAAACTCATCATCTCCAAAAACCTTATCCGCAATAGATAATTATTTCCCGAAATTCCTCATTTTTTAACTGTCCAGACACTTGGTGCCACTCTGCTACCGAATTAGCAAAGCTCGTTGTGTGATAGAGAACATATAGCAAAATCTAATCAGTAGTTGAGAAGTCATCCCTGCATTCAGATGTCCTCTTTAATGAAACAGTTTTCGGAAAACGTTTGTCATGCCTTTAGGTTGCTGGTGTTATGAAACGGTTCGTTCAGTACAAAACAACGAAACGTATTCGAAGCGTCCTGTCACTGAACGCAGTGCAAATGTCATTGATAACACCAAGCAAGAAATAAGGCGATAAAACGTCTCCTTGCTTTAAGCCACCATTTCACTTCAAACTACGAGTTGAATTTAACAGGCATTTATGCAAATACTAATTCGAAAATCTAAAAAGTGAAAATCTCTGTGCATATTTAAAAATATAACTTACAAATTGCCGACGGAAGCGTATTCCCAGAACAAAAGAACAACAAAATAACTTCAATTTAAAAAAACTGTCCACAAAATGGACGTTCGTCGACAAATGATAGCAAAATGCACTAGTAAGGACAGAAAATGGGATGAATATTCAGGAAACGTTTTTTGTAATTTAACATTTTATCATGTTTTATTTTTTGTAGCTAACATTTTTCATTTATCTCTATGTCTTTAAAAACAATAAAAATGTAATAATAACAATGGGCTAGGTTTTGTACAAAATCGTGGAATTTATGTAATAAATCATATTTCTGCATTAACAGAAAAAGACTAACGATATTAAGATTTGGGTTGAAATGAATGTCTGTTCATATGTAGCATGTATTACACAAAAAAGATTGCTCAATTACGGCCCAGAATTCATTTATCATTTTTTTAGCATCATTATTCAAAAACTATTCAGAAAAGCCACGCCAAAAGGACATGAAAAAATACCCATTTCCTTTACTGTTCTTAGCAAATCTGGGAATTCGACTTCCGGTTTAGATATCTTAAGCGTTTTACATTTGTCAGGAATTTGTGCTACAGGCTGAGTACACTAAAAATTCCTCAACAATTGAAAAGTGACATTTCGACTACTTGACTAAATCTATCTATCATGGTCTTTTACCAGCAGAATATGATGCAAGAGTTGTCGGAATATGAACAATGTCTCATTGCACACTGCATAGTGTGTCTGTCTTATAAGGTCCGTTGCTGGATGGAAACTTCACTTCATTGGACGGTGCTTGGTTTAAGATCTATTACTGAAACATAGGATACAACTTGATCTCGTTATGTTGCATGTTTCAGAGCTTTCGTGGTATATCGTTTGCAATCTTAGATTTTGATCGTTATCATTGGCCTAATCCAATACAGAAAATATGGACCCATAAGTCCATACCAGCCAGGCCCGTAGCCAGACTTGATTGTTCGGAGGGGCAAGTGATATAACGGGAGGGGCAAAGGTTTATGGTGTTTAGTTGCAGTAATGGATCGGTTGTCAAAATTTCTTCAGGGATGCAATCCCTTTTTTCTTTGGGGGTTCAGGCTTTGGGTTATCCCCGTCAGGAACCCCCTTGACATTGACAGCGGGTGCACATGTCAGTCACCGTGAAACAGAATTAAAATCGATCTTGTAATCACTGTGACAGTGAACACGGGTAATCTGTCGGCTGTGAAAAGATTTGTCATTATGATTGATCTACGTCAGAAAATTTAATGAATCGCTAATTTGAAATTTAAATACAAAAAATATATAAAAGAGACTATTTATCAAGTGAATGTAGGTCGTCACGCGGATCCTATTTCATATGATTTAAAAAGATAAAAGGAAGATTTATAAGAAATTAAGTATTTGATAAAAATGATTGATCTTTGTGTTCAACCAATCAGATGACTGGAAAACTTTTATCAATTGAGTTTTCCTGAAATGGCTCAATACTAAAAGTAATACCGCTCTCCCGAAACGACCTTCAATTATCTTAAGTACAATTCTGACACCCAGTAAACATTTGGGGTCAAAAATTCTTCTGAAGTTGTACTGCTTTTTTCATATTTTTCAAATTGAATTGGCTTCACTTCCGTTCTGATAATTTCTCTGTGGATGAAGTAATATTTGACCAAAGAAAACAACAGTTTTTTGTAGCATTCAAGTTAGATTTTGAGGGTGTATGGACTACCTTTTTTTGACAATGGAAGATAGAGTACCACGAAAAGCAGACGAGTATTACCTTGTCAAGTCAGCATCTGGCTGTAAATTTAAGAAAAAATGAAGTTCTGTGGTTGGTCATCAAAAACAGAAAGGTTCAACCAAGAGCTTTTTAGGCCTCGAAATATATAATATTCTATAAACCTAATTGCTGGTATATTAATTAATTGCTACAAGGGCCTCAGGGTTTTTTTATCAAGAAAGGATTAAGACTACAGAAACATACGTGACACAGTAGCATGGGTAAATAAGGTGGCGATTTAGTTTAGAAAGTTGGGGCTTTGCTTTGTGTTTACGTCAATCTCAGTCAATAACGGAAACACCTGGAGGGATGAAACATAAACATACATGGTTATTAATGGTAAATATACGTAATATACATTAAAAAGTTGTAATTATGACTCCTAATAGTGTAAAAGTGTACCAGTGTCAGTGAAACTGGAGATTTATAGCTGAAATATGTCACTAGTGTATAAGGCATGGTTGATTTGAGACTCCATGATGCAAGTGAAGTCGTGTAAGATATGATTTAAGGCCACTTTTGACACCAGTTACTATCAAGAACAATGATTTATATAACAGCTCCAGAAGAAGTTACGTGACTGTTTCTGACCTTGGGCGTCAACTCTCTGATATTAACAAACACGATTTTACAAATTGCAGCCGATTTGTGTCAAATGACAGCATACTTTTGCTTGATCAAAGTAAGGAAAGATTAACCGCTTCTAGCTCTACTGTCATTGCACCAAACTATTTTTATGACTTTAGCTTTCATGGGGTGTTTTACATGTTCTACAATCTGTGCACGATAAAAATTCCTCGACAGATGTCAAAAGCGGGTAGGCTAATGCAGCTATCCTGTCAAAAATTTCCGTCATTACACACTTTATGGCGTTGCCCGTTTTCATTAGCCCAATTAGGTGTGGAAGAGTAGGTCGTAAAACTCCATTCAATTCATTTCGAAAATTCTGCAGATAGGTAATCGTCTTGTTTGCTGCATTCGTTTCTTTGACGTTTGTTTGCTCAACGTTTTAGCACATCTTTGCTCCTGTGTGGCTTAGTTTACGAAACAGCCGTTTCTTTCAGAATGTCTACAAAACAAATGGATATTTTTCTTGTATTTTTGTTTGAAATTTTAGTACCCGTTTATTTTGATTAGTTTTATTGTTTAAGCAAACAATATCATAAAATATAACACCATAAATTACAATTTACATCTTGTAATAAATACAATTCTTTATGTACATAGCACCTCATAATTTTGTACAAAAATATTCAAGGAATATAATAGCACTCAGATAATCCTGCTCGATCTAGGGCAAATTTTCGAAAACATTAGATTTTAAAACGTAAATGCCGTATCGTAAGGGAGGAAAATGCGTTAAAAGTGTCTTTTTCCAATGAATAACATGGATTACACTGTGGCCTTGGAATATCAAAATTCAGAAGTCTTATCATCTCCATTTGAATATCACCGGAAGTCTGAAGTTAATCCCCCTCACTGCTACTGCTACTACTACTACCACCTGCGCCATATAGCCAGTA
>NW_008710807.1:635890-643410 GCF_000327385.1 Lottia gigantea | reverse complement strand
TTTGGGAGGGACTCGTTGATTAGATANCCGATATTGTCTAGTAACTGGGTCGAAGTAATACACTGGGCGAAGCTGTGGTGNCTGGGTGGTAGTTTGCATCGGTGGATACCGAACTTGGGTATTTGGAAAGGGTCTGGCATTGAAGAAAGGGTTTGGACGGCGAACTGGAGTCATTGTCGAAGGAGTAGTTGGTTGAACAGAAGACGGTTGGTTGGTGCCAGCATTTTGTCGAATTATGTTTGATATCAGAGGATGTACGTTGGTTGCTGGTATTTCTGGTACGACTGCTGGTGGTCCGACAGTTGTGGGCGTAAACGTGGGGACAATTTCCATCTGATCATTAGTTCCAAACTTGTTTCCTGGTTTAGGTAGAACCGTGGGGGAAAGATTGGGTAGTTGAGAATCCACTCCTGAAACCCAATTGGTGGCAATTGAAGATGGCGTTCCAGCATTGGAACCTAAAGAAAATATCGTTGGAGGAGCTAACAATTTCTCTAAGTCACTTAATTCGTTATCCTCTGATGGTGGTTCGGGAACTGACGCAGTGAACATTTGGATCAAAGCATTAGTAACGTCAGCTGGTTGATGGAGCCCGTTAGGTTGAGACGCTTGCGGTACAGTTGCGTCTCCTGGTACCTTGGTCGGTAGAACTGGTTCCGATGCGCGGATTACCGACGGTGGATTCGTCAGTATCCAGTTCGGATGCATCTGACCCGCGTCATTATTTGTTGAATGCACCATGGTCGGTCCAAATTGCTTGATTGAGTTTGATACTTGATTCTGGAAATTGGTTGATGTTAAAGGTAGATCTTGGAAAGCATCTGTTACGTTATTTTGGTGTTTTTGACCAACTGGAGCAGTATTTGTGCTCGTTGGTTCAGATTGTTGCCAGTTGGGTAAATGGTTATGGTAAATGTTTGGAGATGGTGTTGTAGCGGTGGTAAGTGAAGGTGGTGGGATGAAAGCGTTTATGATGGTGTCCTGGTTGACTGGAGTAGCTTCTGAAGGGGCTGGTGAAGCCAAAATAATGCCAAGTAATGGACTTGACGTCGTTGGACTTGTTAGAACTTGCTCAGCTGGTTGGTTTCCGAACGCAGCATTTGAGTCAGTAGTTGTCGGTGAAGCTGTGGTAGGTAAAATGTTGTCCGGTAATGGACTTGACGTCGATGCTGGCTCTGGTTCAAAATTAGTCACTCCAAATGATGTTGGTGAATGATCTAGTAAGTGGGAAAATAGGTTTGCCATCGGATCTGTGCCGTTCACCACAGGATCAATTGAAGTTGACGCAATATCAGGATTCAATGCATCTGTCCCCGGAGAATTCGGGGATCCAGGAATGGGATTCGTAAAAGCTCCTGGAATTTTCAATAAGTTTGACATAAGATGAGCAAACGGATCATGAAAATCCGCGTTGAGTGTATCTCCTGCACTGTTTTTGATCTGGGTCGCTGTACTGTTTTTCATCTGAGGCACTGAACTTGTAGTCACTTCCGCGGGTGTATGGGGTATGTCACTATTAGGACTGAATGTTTGATTATGATTCTGAAGCAAATTGTAAAATAGGTTCCCCAACGGATCCAAGCTCATTGGAGATGCTGTTGTGACTGTCGTGTCGGAACGTCCAGTCGCTGGATTGGTATTAAGGACTTCGGGAACCATACCGCCATTGTTTGGAGGACTCTGTGTACGAATGGCGTCGGGATCGAACGTGGTAGGTGGCGCAACAATAGAAGGGGAGTTAATCGATACTTGAAATGTCCTACTCGTAGGTGGCGCTGTTGTTGTTTGGATTTCAAGCGTGGATTTCGGATTGTCCAAATTCATATAAGCCCATACTGAATCTGGTCTCTTGACGAATATATTGGGATTTCCAATTCCAAGAGGTGGTTTACGTTTGGGCTGAAGAAAAGATGGCGCTTTGATTCTCTGCTTTGGCGAGTTGAATTCATCCAACAGACTCTCTGGTGGTTTGTTAGCCTGGTTATCTGAAGGTGATGGTGCTACCAATTTCTCGAACCTTGGAGCATTGCTCTGAACTGAAAGGATACGGAGCAATACTTTAAGTTACTATGATATTTAAAATGCAAAGAAAGAACCGAAAGGGCTGCTTAGAAATACAGCACTAATACCAAGGGAGACAACTCCACTGAAGACACCAATCTTCTACGTATATCTTTATCAAAGAATTTCAATGATTATATGTGAAAATGGGCAACGCCGTAGCGTGTGCAATGTGGGAAATTTTCAAGAACAATGACTGCCTCTCCGAGATGGATCATTGAGCACTGCGTCTCCCTATCAGGCATTGGTAACGCAATGATTACAGAAGTGCGATACACTTACCTGGTTTTGATTGATCTAAAATAGCACGTTGTATGGCCAAATCTGTTCTGGCTTCATTCAACTTCCGGCCAACAAACTGAGTCTTTCTGACAGGGGCATCATGGAGTATGTTTAAGTTGTAGAGAATGTCGAGGATCAGGGCTCGCCGAACTGATGCTGGGATTTCATTATCTTCTGAGGATTTGGTGGTGGAAATATCTGAAAGAAAAGACACCTTCAATTTCATGGGGTTGTTGGCACGAAAACCATAACCCCGAGTTATCTTAGATGAACTGTAATTCTTATTGGTTCATATTATGGTAACAGAAATTGTAATTGGCACCCACTTTTTTTGTCTACTGAATGGTTAATAGTGGAAAGTAAAATAGTATAAGGGAGGCAACTCCTGTTTCATATACAAATCTGTCTTATTTCAGATCAAAGCAGACGAAAATTACCAAGCAGTTCCAGACAGCTTATTTCATTCTTATTAATGAAGTAATTGATCTATCCTAAGTCTGTGAATTTGGGAGAATCAAACCCTCCCTTCCCCGAAAAGTAAGGTATTTGCAAACACGATTTCAACATTTTTGAAAAGCTAAAAGGAATGACGGACTCAATTCTTTGTCCGTTCTAAACGTTTCCTTTTAGGATTAAATTCAAAAATACATATGTTCCAAAAGAGTACCATTTTCAGCAATACACATTATCTGAATTCTCTAAAACCACAAAAAATGTAAACTTACAAGATAAAAAGAGTAAAACTAAAAATTTGATCTCCATCGTGTAAAAATCGTAATAGCGTCTAATCCACTGCCAACTTTTCAATAAGAACTGATCGAACTAATAATTGATAATAATATATTCAATAGATATATAACATCTTATCATTCTTATATCTTAAAACAATCCTTCTACCCACCTTTTTCTCATCAATCAATATGAATAAATACCAATCATAAAAAATATCTCGGACGTCAAGAACACAACGTGTACGGTTACGCTGCGTGGTATCGCAACGATGTCGGAGTAGTTTAGTGGAACGATGGATCTGAATGTTGCATTTTTAGGACTTATATTGGTAGTAAAAGATATTACGCAAATGTGACAAGATTTGGCGCCGAAATTGCATCAAACAGACGTCAAATAGCTTTCTATTTTTGGTAACATTTATAACGTACACGTTGGGAAGGAAGTATGCTTTATATACATGTATCATTTACGGAAATGACAAAAGTATTTAAAAATTACCATCTGTTGACGTTTAGTTAACGATTTTACCAATGAAAGATCGATGAATAAAGTTGATTGATTTGATTGGGTAGGAAAGTAGGCTTACACACATTGTACTTTTGATTCTTTTGATTAAAATTCTATTTTTAATTTAGAAATTTGTAAAATTACTTTAAAACAATAAACAATAGATGTTACGAAACATAAACATTTAATTTATAAAGCTAATAAAAAAAACAGGGGCGTATGTAAATGCATCGGAGGTAATCCTGGCTCCGCCACTGGGTGGGGCGAGGATATGAGGTGCCTCTCCTAAGCGAGACAAAGACAAGACGTTGACATAAGGAATTGAGGAGAAGGTTCATGATTTTTGTAAATTGTTCTAATCCCTTTGTAATATTTTACAATAAAATATTTATAAAATAGGAATTGAGCACAGTCGAAAGCGCACGGAGTTACAGTGTTTCAGCCGATTTAACCTGTGTACCTGAGCTGCCAAGAAATTTTCTGTACCCGTACCTCTAGGTAACTCGCTCAGCAGTCCCTAGTAGACGCGGATTAACCTATAGGCAAACTAGGCAGCTGCCTTTCGGCCCATCGAAAATTCGGCCCATGACAAATTTTGTAACAGTAAATATTATCAAACACTTAATAAATATCCTCAGGCCCATCGAAAATTGTCCTACTAGGAGCGTGATGTGTGAGAATCGACTAAATTGTTGCGTCTAATGGTAATGAATGCCGATTGATGCTGATGAGCTGATTGATCTGTTCCTTCCTGCCATAAAATTGTAATCACATCATGCCCCCTCCCTAAAATGAGAAATTAAACCATCTACCGTTCGTTTGCCTGAGGCCCAACAAGTCCAAAATCCGTTACTGGTCCCTAGTCTAAAGATGAATTAAGATTGATTGTCCTAAGATGGCATTTTGCTAAAATTACAATCAACAGAGTCAGAGTTGGCTTGCTAACTTTGAGCATACGTTTCAGTTTCATTACATTTAAAAAAACTGTGTCAATAACAAAATATGACGACCTTGAATCAAACATTAATACAACGAACAAAAGAAGAACCAATTTTATTCCCCATAAAAAAACAAATTTAGAAAACAAAACACTTCAATATGTTTTTTAATGATACAAAAAGTAATGATAGATTGACGATTTTAATGCGTTTTGTGGTAAATTTTAATCCAAATTTAGAATTTTTTAAACTTTTTTATGCGATATATCATGGCTACAATGACTACAAATTGTGCTGAAGTGGTTTTTTTTGTATTATTGCGCTTAATTTCGAAATAAAAAACCCCATAAATAATGATTAATCTTATGATAATGATAATAATATATTTTGGTGGAAATTATTTTCCTAAAAAATAGTCATGATTATCAAATTATGTCGCTGAACTTCACGACATAATTTAATGTTCATGATTATCGTGGGGCTGCAACGATTCTTGCGATTTGATGCACTAAACGATACTCATCCGACCATACGATTAATTGCGATAAAAGTGTGATTCATTTTACAAAAGAGAAAGCAAAAATATCATGTTCAAAAGCTAGAAAAAATATTAAAGTATTTCTTGAAGAGTATATCTTCTCCTTTCACAGCTGCATTACCGCCACAATCTTCCCAGACTGACGATTGTCTATGTGTTATAGAAGAATGTGCACAGGTACATTGGCAGATGTCAAAGACAAACGAGATGACGCACTTACAAGTATGTACAACTAGTCTGAACCCTTGTTATAATATTAAAGGGAATGTAAAGTGTTTTTTTTTTAACTTTATCGCGGACACTAAGCATGGATTTGCACCGTTTGAAAATTAAGCCTGAAGTCTGTGTCTTTTGCTACTTCACTCAAACCAGCTTTACGAGGTTTTTTTTGCAAAAACTACTAATGATTTACACGCAGCGTTTGCAATACATGTAGTGAAGTCATATTTATGTACAGTTAAGCATTTCTATAGTTACAGGAACCACATACATCTAACGGGAAATTGGAAAGGTGTAAATAGAAGCCATTAATGGTCCAGATGCAGAAGCCATTAAAGGTCCAGATGCACATGAAAAAGATAGAAAATCTCTTTACAATCCCTTTAAATTGATTTCAATGTGAAGCTCTATGTCAGGTCATCTAGCCCGGGATGATGGGTGATGATGGGTGATGATGGACGAGGGACAATGATCGCCCAATGACAGCCATTACAAAGGCCAATGATGTCAGCCGTTATCCCTTTACGAAAGTAAATTAGGTTTCTGACGGAGTTTTAAGGCTCTCGGCCGATCTGTGTCCATACACTAATCACAACGACCAGAGGAAAAGGTTGAAAATTTTGTAGTTGTTAACCTACGTTATGATTTTAAAATGTTTACTGGAAGGACACATCAGGCCAATATTGATATGCTGTAAGTACCTTTTGTGTTTTTACGTCCCACCGTTAATGTCAGCTACTTCATGCTGGTTAGGAAACACTTATGTGTTGTCACTACGCATTTGCTGCTGAGCTAATACTTAGAAGAGGATAAAACAGCCACTACATGTACTTGTATCTTGCCTCTGCTGTTGCTTCGGATCATCGGATCATTGGATCATCGGATCATCGGATCATTGTCCTTTTTAGTGATATCTTTCAAAGCAATCAACTTTGTTCTAAGCGACGGTTAGAGTAAACCAGGGAAAATCTAATTTTTGACATATTTTGAAATGCGAGACATGATCCTGTTCAGATCTTACGGCAGTTGATGGTAGCTTGATTGTAAGAAATGGTTACTTCCGAAAGTACTGACCGTGGCTTCATAGATAGGAAATTTAATCGTTTGGTGTAAATGATGTTATATCTTTCAATTTACTTCTCTTCCAGGCTTTTTGTTGATTAATTTAACCTCGTCCAAGAGCATCACAAGTAATGAATCTTCACAAGTTCCTACGTCTACCGACGCTAACGACCTTGGTCCAACGACAGAGGTATATAATACAGCCGCAAACGTTGACGTTACGACCAACTCTGTTGTTGTTACGGAAACTGGTAGTCAAAATATTGTCGGAGATGCAGCTGCCACAACGCCATCCATTGTAGAAACTCAAACATCAGATGTTTATTTCTCAGATGAAGGAATATTAGCCGATTCCTTGTCACTCATTCCCACTACCCAAGAGACGTCGCTACTACAGGATGTGAATGCTTTACAGCATCATCCTTCAGCACAGATAGACACCCCAATTCCTCATCTAGAGACCTACACCCAACCAGAGCCTCCACTCGCTAAGGATGACCATATCTATCAGTTGTCTTCAGATGTACAATACCACCCGTCCGACGTGGCAAGCTCCACAAACACTCCTCAAGAGCCTGTCATTGATTTATTGAATTCGGGAACATTTGCGACTGAGCCCCTAGTACAGCACTTTCCATCCGATGCCTTACCACCGACAGTTCCACAGTCTAAACCAAATTTCACTGACGCATTAACCATCCCTGATGACGCCTACAAGCACAACTTGTCATCACCAGTGATGTACGACGACGTCTATGACGACTATGGAGGAGCTAATGGTCAAAATGGTTTCGAAGCCTACGATGATCATCCAAGCGATGACTACACAGCAATGGATCAAGTCCCAGAACCAGAAGAAGCAAACTACGGTCTGGAAGAGTTAAGCGAGTCCGATCTTGAACAACTGGACGACAATGATCTTCAGGAACTGGAAGAGGTTCTTGCTACAGCTGATGACAAATATGATGATTTCGAGGAGTCCAATGTAGCTGGTAATCCAACTAATTCTGGATATTCTGGAGAAGTCTTGGATGATTTTGGAGAAACGACTGCTTCCAAACATATTCCTTTCAAGATACCAAAACACCAGAATTATCTTAAGACATTGGAAAATCTGAAACATTTTTCGAATGGTTTCCATGGATACACACAGCAACCATCTTTTGATGGAGAAGAAGCGG
>NW_008710807.1:505890-630890 GCF_000327385.1 Lottia gigantea | reverse complement strand
TAATTCGACTTTGATCTTTGAATATACTTTGACATTTGGGAATTGCCACTCAGTAAAACAATTAAAACGCTTAATGAGGACTGTGTATCCGAAATACTTTGGGCAGAATCAGATGAGCTTTAGTCAATTAATATTAAAATTATTAGACTTATTCCTCAGCTTTATAGCAGGGTTGGTTAAAATTCATAACCGCCCAACCGGAAATGAAATATCGCACGAAAATTTTATCATTCAATTACATACAACTGAACCATTTTAGCGCCATATTTTACTTCCGGTTGGTCGTCTGGTTATCTTCAAACGGCCTACCGTGAAATTTCCTCTAGTGCTCTGATTTACGAAAACTGTCGAGGATTGCCGGATGTGTTATCTTTGGCAGTGTTTGATTTTTTTTATTTTGATCATTCGTTTCAAATGCATTTCTTCTTCAGGATGATAATTGAAATTGGAGTATCCTATACATTCTTAGAGGTATACTCTAATGCAATGTTGAGTCAATGAAGCATACTAGAGACCAACATATCTTGAAATGTCACCTGTACCTTTACTTACCATTGATGAAGGTCAGAAAGTTATGAATGGACAAAACGAAAGGTCACTGGCCTCTCTTTGTTCTTGACTTTCACCGCTTGCGCACTTGTATGAGTCTCGAAATTCTCTAGATTGGCAACTATAATCTTAAAGAACGAAAGATTCATGAAGGTACCGAAACGTGGTACTGTGACTGATGACAATGTTCATGTATTGTAATAAGGGAAATAACAACCAGAGTGCCATGGGAAATATTTAATACAGACCACAAACAAATTCATTAACTCTGTATTAACCACAGTAGTATAAGTACGTATATGATAATTTTCCATTTCAGTTTCCTCTGCGAGCACCAGCAAGACGATAGAACTGACAGTATAGACATTTCCAAGCGTTCGGGTAGAACAATAATCCGTATTCACCAGGTTATGTACGTTCAAGATCCATCTACCCATGATATGATGACAAGGCCTTCTCCGCCCTTCCAAATCACACAATACAACTTGGCGAAATAATATGATAACCCTTTCAGAACGTTAACATAGTTATATACACAATTCCCTCATGGCTCTCGGCTTATAAATTGCAACGTTTCGACGCCGATACTCTCGTCGTAATCAAGCAAGAATAATCATCGAAACGTTGTAAGCTTTGTATTTAAGTAGCCTAATTGTTATCCATATAACTATTATTTATCGAGTTATTTGACCACAATTTTGACTGAAAATTGACCCTTGTAAATATCATAAGATAAAAACAAAAGTACAAAGCATTTAACAGCAAAGTTAATCTAAAATAGTAATGATAAACTCTTTATTTTTCATGGTCCAGAATTAGGTTCACTAACAGACAGGGACATGATACTGTCTAACATTCAGAACATGGGAAAAACCTTTAGAAACGTCACTAATCCCGAAGGGCCTTATGACTGTGATACAGCATGTACCTATAATACGACTAGTGACGTCATAAAACTACTGTAATTGCAGGAACTGAATTATGCATATTGATGCTATCAGTGTCCCCGATACACATATAATTTTTAGAAAACTTCTTTACAATCCCTTTAAGACTATATATTTTATTTACCGACCAAAGAACGGAGACAGTGGCCTAGATATTCACATACCAAATACATATATCATCTGTATTTGTTTATTAGGTAACCATGGAAACACATGTTGATGATAAATGAATTAATTAAAAATTGTCATGTAATGGATACGTCTGACATCTATCTTGAGAGATATACATTGAGTCGACATGTTGTGTCAATTTCATTACATTATCTGTAGAAAGCGATATTAATTTCCAATGGCCGATGGCATGATCAGCTTTTACTGTAGTCTCTTAAAACAGGCCAAGTTTAGCTCTTCTTGATGTAGTACCTGAAGTTGATAAGCTTATTGTCGCGTTACGCTGGAGAGGCACGATAAGCTCATACTTTCGGAGCGCTCGATGCCAGTGGCTCAACTTCCATAAGGGCTGGTTGAACCAGGTCCACGGGCCCCCAGCTCAAGTAAAAAAAACCACAGCATTAAAAAAAATATACCAAACTAAGTATTTAAAAATAAAATGATTAAAATGCAAAATATTAACATACAGAGAGATTTCAGTCGCAAGACAGCGTATGTTAACAAACATTTATTATGAGGTTATATAACCAGTAAATTCTCTATGGTACTTAGAAGGCAGGGTATGCTTTTTCTTCTGGACACCTGATTCTCATTTATGATTGATATACTTCCTCGCATGAATAGTTCATTAGCTGCTACCAATGTATTGCCAATATGTTTTTGGATTTCGTTTTGCAGTTAGGATCGTTAGTAGGCTACTTGGGGGTTTTATTAGTCTTTTGAAAATGAGTTGAAAGTGTAACACATGGCCAATGTTTGGCCGGATTATCAAGACTATACATTCATATGAATAGAAAGATTATTGCAGATTTTTAATGGAATAACTGAAGGATAACTTGTCATTAGTCTCTCAACACTCTATATTAATATCTTGATCAAATATCCCACAGGCATTCGTTCTATTTTACTTCAGCAAACCTATTCATATAGATATTACTTCCGTGTCCTTTTAATATTGCATAATAGAACATACGTATTGGTCTTCTGCACTGGAAAGAACAAAGGCCCATATTTTCAATGATAACAGCTTCTAGCATCCGTGCCCTTAAAAGATTGTATACAGTACATACACACTACTGTAATGCATTTTACACGGGTAAAGACTTACAGAAAAGTAACATTCATATTACGAGGGATGACAACTTAGGTTCTCGAGGAATTTAATCAAAAATAAAATATCCATTGTAATCTGACACGTTTTATGCCACAGTCGCGTTCGAATGACGTTATTTTTAACCAATCAAAGTGTGTTATGTAAAACTTCGTACTTTGCCATATCTCTCAGCAACGGACTTTCTATGACTTATCTATACTCACTTACGACTTACGTCTGGGTCGACTTGAATCTAAGGTCACCAAGCAAACATGACAGAACCCCTTCTGAACGGCGCTCAACCATACCACTTTTGGACTTTTGAACACCCCCCGTCCTCTTTCAAAACCATTCTTCCAATACACGAATTAATGTGATTGTGAAGAGGTTTTCTAAAATTTTCATGTCTATCAGGGACACTGATAATAAAACTATTTGTTTGATAATTTCACTAAAAAATATGCTATATCACATTGAGCACTTCCCTATTAGCGACGTCATCAAACACTTGGTTTTAGTGGAATTGCAGGAACCACCGACATCTGACTGAAAATTTGAATGGTGCTTATTGATACAAGTGTCTCCGATACATATACAAAATTTAGAAAAACTTACAAAAAATTCCTGTAATTTTGGTATTTCTATTAATTACATTATGATGATGCTAAAGGAAGATAATAATTTTCGATCAAGTCCAGTGAGATTCAATCAAAAACCATCTTTCCATTAAATTCCCTATAAAACAAGACTCAAATAAATTGCTAAATCATTAGATAGTACATCTATATATAGTCCGTACTAATTTCACTAATATCCGCGTTTTAACTGTCAGTATCGAACTAAATTCCGCAAAACAATAGCAAACACCATCAAAGAATTACAATCGAAACAGTACCAAAAACCGTGTGTTTCTTTAGAAACCTTGATTTATTTACACAGTTGGGTTTGACCTTGTTTTCCCTGTCAGTGATGCAGGTTCGGGGGACTGACAATGTTATGTTCAGATGGGGCAATGAACGGTGCCACGTGTTCAACAAGCTGTTGAAATAGGCCACAGATAGAAAAAGGCACTTCGGCGCTGTAATATAAAAGAGGGGTTGGACTCTTTTGTGTCCGGACGCGCACAATCAGGTTAAAACGAAATTTATATTTCGTTTCTTAACTTGATTTCTGATATTTTTCGTCCCCATTGTCATCTAACAAGTATCATACCACAGTCCTGTTCTAATGACATGATATATTAACCAACGAAGGTGTGTCATGTAGGGAACGTTTCTTGGGAACAATGGCAATGATTTTTGGGATAGCGAAACAATAAGAGGCTGTCATTTTACTTCAATCCGTTATAGTATTTCTACAAATTACTAGGCAAATTTCGAATGTATCAGAGTTAAAATTAGTATTTTGATTAATGATTCTACGATCCGAACGTATCCATGTAGTACTATTGCAGTGACTATAAAATACTAAAACAACAAAGTGACTATTTCCGAGAATCTAATAGGTTTTTATATTATTATCTATCTTAAATAGAATTAATGGTCAATCAATTCAAATCAATGAGATCGATAGTTTTTGATTGATTAAAACAATATACGTACTTCTGATTGATCAATGACGTCACTACTTCCATTAATGATGATGACAAATTGCTTGGTATGCATTCTCTTTATCAAATAAGTAGGTCACTGTACTATATTCTATTGTTTTCCAATTCTTAGATGGTTTTTTGCAGACTGAGAGGAATGGCAATTTTTAACCGATTAACAGACTATTGTTTTTCCATTAAGATGCCTTTTCATACAGATGCCTTCAGATGTACTTTATTAAATTTTTTGGAAGTTCTACACAGAAATGTAAAAGAATGTACTATTTTAAGTGTCTATCTAAAGGGACAGGTGTGCCATTATGGGGGGTTGATTTGAGTCTTGAATATGTATAAATAGTCTTCAGAAGTACTAGGAATGTAAGAAAACCGCATAATTCCATAAGAAAAGGAATTTTACTCATTATTTCTATATATTTGTTTCTATATATCACAAAGTATCTCGACATAAAGACTGTTAACATTATAGCTTATTGTTAACGAACTTTCTGACGAGGGCTCTGATTGATTGTATACGCTACCATAAATCTAATCAAATCAATGCACTTAAAACTTCCGTGATTCCAGAACGGTGGCTATTGAAGTCAAGGTATAAAGCGTAGCTCGAAATAACTTGACATTGTGAAGATGTATGCTTATAAGATAAGATATCATCTTCATAGTTAATACTAGTATAGTATCTTTTCCACTGTTGTTAAATTATTGAAACGACTGCATTCACCAAGTCAATGATATCTGGGACACATAAAACTGATAGTTCAGCATGGATAGAATTTGTCAATGGAATGAAATTCATGCTGGGGCAGTCTTGCAGAATTCAATGAAATATTCATGTTATTTTATATAGGTCTTCCGAATCAATATTGTGCAATTGTCTATCTAGATATAACAATATTCCATGCATCTTCACAATGTCAAGCTATTATACGTTTCGTCTTATACCTTGACTGTAATAGATTGGATTGAGTTACATTTACCTTTGGTACCTTTGTATGATTTTATTGCGCATGAACTGAAATCATGTTAGTCTGTGAAAAAGCTATTACGAACTTCGTCTGATACCTTGACTGCAAAAGCTATATGTCCTTTTTCATGGACGTTTGTAAATGAAGCTATTTTGGTTATATCGAACATTAGCGAATACAGCCATCCAAAGTCCTCGGCAGAAAGTTTGTAAACAATATGACATAATGAGAACAGGTCTATGATTGGCTGTATTTGGTAACTTACAATCCAACCAATTCGTTACATTTACAAACTTCCGCGATACAAGACAGGTGGCTATTACAGTCAAGGTATAAGTAAGAAATTCGTAATAGCTTGATATTGTGAAGATGTGTTTCGTGTGACTTACTTTAATTGTCAATGTGCAATAAATATTATATCTATGGGTGAAGTTGAAGGTTTTGGATATATCACACTGTTCTCTCTAGTTCAGTCAGTTCACCTTCGTTACTTACAATCATGTAAGTTATTGTAAAATTTGCTGTTTTCATGAGGACTATGAATCTGAAATAGCTTAAAGAGACAGAAGCGGCATTTCCAGGAGTAAATCATACCTTGGTCTCAGAAACGTGAATAGTTCCACCAATCTAATCAGTAATAATGATCACAGCTTACCGTCGAAATCCAAGTGTTTCCTTAATTATCTATGTTTGAAAGTTTCTGATATTTTAACAGACTTGAATATTTGAATTTCTGTTGATGACGTCATGTGTATACAGTAGACTCAATCACCCTGTCCCACTTCGTCTTCGCACAGCTGCTATGGAAGATCGCTTGGTGTCAGAGACTATATTAACAAAACGTTCAATTTTCGGATACCCCAATTTTTAAACTTGTTTGAGGTCTATTTGAAGAAATTATGCGATTTTCGTATAGTTTTAGTACTTCTGAAGATTATTTACATATATGCAAGGCCCATATCAACCCCAAAAAATGCCACCTCTGTCCCCTAAATATGATTTTTTACAATTTCTAGTCTTTGTGTGTGTAAAGGAGTCACTTATAACTTCAATTTGCAAAAATCCAATCTCGATTGTTGGCCTTGTAATTCCGGAACACTAAAAAACCATTTTCATCTCGAATAGCATTCCTGATAATGACGTCGTAAACGGTTAAGCATTTCTATAATTACAGGAACCACAGACATCTGAGGGAAACATGGAATAATGCAAATAGAGGCCATAAATAATCAAGGTACAAATAGAAAGTTTTCAAAATATTATCATTACAATCCCTTTAAATCGTCGGACAAGAGTCGATCGACTTCTTTACTTGTTTACAATATACTCACAGAAGTGGCTATATATAATTAAAAAAAGTAATGAGCAAGCCGTCAAAAAATTAATTAATATCTGAAAGAGGAGATGAAGAAGGTTTTGTTTGATGCTGGTTTTAATTTCAGGCCATTCAAAGGAATCGGTAACGCTTGGCATCATTTCTTGTTTTTCGGGTAAACATCATTATTTTTCAAGTGGATGAAAACCTTCATTATTGCTTAGATGAAAGGGGTTCATTTGAATTGTTATTGGGACATCTTCACAATGTCAGGCTATTACGAACTTCGTCTTTTACCTTGACTGCAATAGGAACATTTCTTGAGTCACAGAAGTTAGTAAATGCAGTAATGTGATTGGATGTACGCTAGCCAAAACAGCAATTCAGAGGCCTCGACAAAACGTCTATAAACTCTAAGCCATAATGTTAACAGTCTTTCTGTCAAGGTCCCTGATTGGCTGTATTCGCTGACGTACAATCAAATCAAATTGCTGCATTCCGTGATACAAGAAAACTGGCTATTGAACTTAGTCAAGGTATTAGACGAAGTTCGTAATATCTTGACATTGTGGAGATGGATCTGTGACTAGCTAAGCCAAAGAACTACTTCTTTAAAGTCATCCTTCATTTCATTAATAAAAACCACATCTCCGATTCCAAGAAATAATTGTATCCCTACGCCAATCTTGCTCGAGCTAGCAATTCCATTTAATTCAATGATACAGGTAATAATGTGAAAGATGATATGGAGTGATCGATTTTTTCATATCGATCATTCGTCGTGTCGCTAGAAAATCTCCTACCCGCGTGTTGCCGATCAGTTTAAAAATTATCTGTCACACTGGCCATCATTCTATTCTATTGTTCTTTCTTACGTGTTCAGATGGGAACACTGTGTGAATCTATACGGTGATGTTAAGTGATGCTCAGTGATGTTCAGTGATGTTCAGAGATGCCTGCTCTATACCGGCTAATTACAGGTGTGCAAGGTAAAATGATTTAAATTCAGGTAAGAGAACTATTTATTTCTTTTGTCTCGGCATCTTCATCAATATTTTCCTTATGTGCTAGATAGTATAACGTAATTTGAGAAAACGAATGCGAATGATTTTCTTTTGTTTAATCGAAAAATGTGCTAGGTACAAGTTTTAAATTCAAATTCAAGTAATGTTAAATCTTTTGTTTAGGCATCTTAATCATTCAGACAAAGGATTTTAAGTTTGGACATTTTTAAGAGGTAAAAATTGGAGCAAAAGAAGGCTTTCGTGAATTGTGGTCCTTTTTTAGTTTGATAAATATTTTTTTTGATATATATTATTAAATTGGTCGAGCGAAAATGAACCGAGATTTCTATGGCCTGTATGTATATTTTTTTCTCATTTCCATGCACACCTCTATCAATTTTCGTCTTTTCTGTTAAGTTTTCTGAACTTATGAACTATTATCTATTATTTTCTGAACTTATTGGTCATTTTCAAGAACTTTCCTATTATTTTCTGAACTTTTCTATCATTTTCTGAACTTATTGGTCATTTTCTGAACTTCCGTAATATTTTTTCTCCTATCATAAAAAAAAACCAATTAACTTGTTGCAAAATAAGTATGTTCATTAAATATTGTTATCTATGAAAGTTCTCCGAAAGGATACAGAGTTGGCAAAACCAGGCGCACAGTGGCTTCGGGTATTTCAGAAGAATCATATCGCCATATCACGATGTAAAGCAACACAGTTCAGTTGTTTATAAAAGGTATGAAAATAGAACTAATAATTATCAACAGTAATTATAGGAAAATAAGGAATATCAAATTATTTTGACCAAAATAAACATTGGGAGATCAAAATAGCCATTTAAAGACGAGAAAATCATCTTTCTAATTCTGGCAGTAATTACTATACCTTTATAAAAACACAAATCTTCCGTTGTATGAAGCGGTCAGTCTGTATCATACACGCACTTTCTCTAAATTACCTGGACAGTCAAGTTAGGTTCTTGACCCTTTGTATTTCTGGTCAAGCTAAAGTTCTGGCCAATACTCCGGACACGTAAGCCTTGGTATTCTCGCAATTTCAGGCTGCTTGTCCACCGCTTGTAATAAATCTAAGGCGGAACTTAAAACTTAAAAATGAATGAATTGTTGGCAATGTCTGAAAGAACTAGTATAAGGAAAACATGTAAAATGCAAATGTTGTTAGTCGCTTAGCAGTAAACCAAATTAGAATCAAAAACGTACAGCGAAAATTGAAGAAGTTGGCAATTGGGAAAATAGTGGTCCCTATTGGGAACATTTAGGGCTTTGGTTTCCAACATACGTTTTCTGCGTTTCCATGTGACTTTGTTATTTAGTTCGTACACCCGCTTTCAACTTAAGCTCAATGAAAGGAGTCAATAATAAACAAATTCCATTTCCTCGACAATATTTTTTTTTATTTGAAACTAACTAGTTCTCCCCGAGGTAGGCTACTCACTCACTGGTATCCCAGATGGGCAACCGAGGCTTTAGGAATTATGACAAGTGACTGAATAATTCAACAACAAGTCATAGAAAATAGAAGAGAAGAAAAACAAAAACAAACGTGATTAATGACGGTTTTTTGAAGCTGTGATTGTCTGCATGGTTACTAGTAATATGATAGGCTTGTGACACTCGTCCATCCGGGATTTCCGCCATTATTTCAAACCACGTTTAGTCACGCGCGATTAAACGTCATAATGACGTTATTATTTCCATTGATTGACAAGTGAAAGCCGCGAAAACATATCACATTACGAGAAATGATTCTGTAGACTAGTCTGTCCAGTGAACTAGAAATAAACTCTTTAATCATTTATGTTACGAGATTAATAAATCACTCTTGTTCTATAAATATTTTTCAGAAAGGGAAATTATTCCAAAAATAGCTATTTTTCATCTGGCCTGTCTTTTCATTGCCCAGGAGACTAATAATTCATAAGGAAGTGGGCACAAGAAGATGGTTTAATTTTGCAACTAGTGATACACATGTACATCGACATAGAGGATAAATAGAATATTGAAATATTAAATGTAATTACAATATCAAAAAACGAAATAGACAATTTAATTACTAGATATATAATGTACAAAATATAAGATATAAGATATAAAATATAAAATATAAGATATAAGATATAAGATATAAAATAAAATATAAAATATAAAATATAAAATATAAAATATAAAATATAAGATATAAACTATAAGATATAAGATATAAAATATAAAATATAAAATATGAGATATAAAATATAAAATATAAGATATAAGATATAAGATATAAACTATAGAATATAAACTATAAACTATAAACTATAAACTATAAACTATAAACTATAAGATATAAAATATAAGATATAAGATATAAACTATAAACTATAAAATATAAAATATAAACTATAAACTATAAACTATAAACTATAAGATATAAGATATAAGATATAAGATATAAACTATAAACTATAAACTATAAAATATAAACTATAAAATATAAACTATAAACTATAAACTATAAACTATAAACTATAAGATATAAGATATAAAATATAAGATATAAGATATAAGATATAAACTATAAACTATAAACTATAAAATATAAACTATAAAATATAAACTATAAACTATAAACTATAAGATATAAGATATAAGATATAAGATATAAAATATAAAATATAAACTATAAACTATAAACTATAAACTATAAGATATAAGATATAAGATATAAAATAAAATATAAAATATAAAATATAAGATATAAGATATAAGATATAAAATATAAAATATAAAATATAAAACATAAAATACAAAATACGAGATAAAAATACTAGATATTGAATACAATATCAAAAGTACTGAATACAAAATACAAAATACAAACTATAAATACAAAATATATATACAAAATACAAGATAAAAATACTCAATATTGAATACAATATCAAAAATACTAAACACTAAACACTAAATACAAAATACAAATACAAATACAAAATACAAAATACAAAATACAAAATACAAAATACAAGATAAAAATACTAAATATTGAATACAATATCAAAAATACTCAATGTAAAATACCAAAACTATCAGAATGCGATATAAAATTACAAATACGATATAAGTTTTAAAATAAGCTAATAATCCCTTTTTACTGAAGTTCGATATACAATGCGCATGTGTGTAATTACCTTATTCCAATTTCGGACAATATTACTATTTACGAAAATTTAACTATTTATGTAACAAATCAATAAAAATTCACATTAATAATGAAATAAAAATTTTGAAAATATTAATATAAAAATCATAATTCAATTTTTTGATGTCCTAATCGCTATCAGATATTAATTTTTAATTCAAAGTCCATTAATTCGAGTCTATAGACGACATTTCTCTGACAGCCCAGACGTAATGTCATTAATATTAGAATGGCACTTGACAAATGAAATGTAGTACGCAGAAGTCGATGAAGATTATCCAACTATACAATAATTGTGGACAATGCGGTCGATTACTTTTTTAAGGGAATATACTACCTCTTAGAATGGACATAAAATTTAAATTCTTAAACTTGGTCAATAAGAGTATATATTCATCAATTGGACTTACCGGGTATCATGACTAAAGAATAGATTTAGGTAATATATCCATTAAACATTGCAAAAAACATTAAACTAAGTAAATATTGACCATGGACCAGCTGGAAGAAAGGATCTTCAGTGAACCTAAATTGTTATCCTTGTAAAAGATGGTTCTTTGGTTCGTTCCTCCCTTTCTCTGTAGTTTGGGTATGTTTTGGGAGTAAGTTCCATCGTCAGTATAAAAACTGGCCCTCTCTCATCCCATACACATTTCTGATCCTACGTCATTACCTAGGTAATTAGTATATCTATGGAAAATACCAGATTTATCGCTGGAAATAAAGATACTATCGACATTACTAAAGTTCACTGATTTTTATCTTGCCGTTGAACTTTAGAAATCATTATAAGAAAAAAGTCATTGAACAAGTTTTCGAACAAAACGATCAATGAAGTTCCAATGAATTCAAATACCGCCCTCAAAAAGTGATTCCCCCCCCCCCCCCCTCTCTCTCTCTACCCCCGAAAAAAATGGCCGACCTATGTCGTCAGTGGAACTTAACATCAAATTTCCCCCTCGATCAATCTAGTCTGGCTACGGGCCTGTTGTCTTAGTTTCAAGTAAGGTATACTTACTCTTCTAGACAGCTGATATCACTTTCCATTATGAAATACTTACTCATTTATAATTGATATACTTCCTCAAATGAATAGTTCATTTGCTCTTACCAATGTATAACGTTACTGTTATTTCGAATTTCTGGTTTCGTTTTGCGGTAAGGATAATAAGTGTGTTTTTTGTTTTTCTTAATTCAAAGTTAGAAAGAGCTCTAATGTCCCGAAGTCTAATTAAAATGAGACCGAACCTTCGTTCCGTTTGTTATAAGCTTCGGAAGTGGCTATATTAAAAATAAAGCTAATAAAAAACGGAACGAAAGTTTTTCTAATTTCAATTAGACTGCAATGTTCCCGGTCATTATGAACTCTTGTTTCGTTGAATCAGACTAAATCTTTGATTGTAAATGATGCAATTTGTGTGTATATTACTATACTTTGAGTAGTACCTTCAATTAAGCTAATGGAATACATGAAAATCACTCATTATTGAAAATTGGAAACAATCATTGATTCTCGCTGAGAGTTAATGGAAAAAGAAAAAAAAACCGAAGTGGTTAATTGAAATTGGAAATTGAATTATGTAATTGAGTTGGATTTTAAAGCTATATATTCGTCTTATTATTCGCTTCATCAGCTGTGAAAACCCCGATTACAGCTAACGTTAAGTCTTGTTTTCCTTGTTGAATTTCCCTCATTGTACACTGCATGACATTGTCCGTCTTCATTAGCCCAATATGTAGCAGAAAAGTAAGAGTTAAAACACCATTTTACTTAGAAATATAGTCAAATCTAGAATAGCAAATAACTGCACGAATACATACCTTTAATCCATTTCAAGATATTGGAAGATTCTTAAAATTCTTCCGACCACACCTGGATACAGTGGTGGTTGTTAACCAGGGTACGGAATGTAATTATGGGGGAGAGTTCGATAGAAAATCATATTAAATGAAGGTAAGGAATGATCGATCGAATCCAGAAAAGGAAATATGGTACTAAAGTTCCATAAAAGATAGAAGAGGGCGGCGCGTGTGTGTTTGGGGGGGGGGGGGGGGTGGTCGTTATAAGAACAAAGACTTCTCATGTATATTGCTTACGGTGGAGATTCCAGACAACTATGTTCAATTCTATCCACAACGGTTGGTTGAATTATTCACCCCTTGCAAAGTACTGGGCGAGCTGATACATAAAGAATCTTACCATAGGGCATAGATAAAGGAATAGGCTGGCCAGTTATCCAAATCGACGTTTTAGAAATTATACAAAAAAAAGTCTTATCAAAATCAAACTTTCGTTCCGTTTCATATTAGCAGTTAGGATCTAACGACAGCCTTCTTGAACGTTCGTCAAATTAACCTTTTGACTTAACTCGATGACGTTGCTTTAACCAATCAAATTTCTACCCTCTTCAGCGCTAGCATTTTGTGACGCAGTATTTATCACGTTTTCTAATTTTCATTATATTATAGTCTGTAAGTCTGTAATCAATCTGAACAGAAAAGCTAAAAGTGCACAACTGGCTTTTCAATAGAATGTGTGGGCAGGCCAAGTGTCGATTACTATAGTGAATGATCTACTTTTTATCATTATTTACCAACCCTTTTAGATACACCCAGTCAATGTGTTACTTCCTTGTGTAAAAATAATGATTATTTAATTAGGCGCCAGATATGTAATTGGGTCATTGTAAAAAGTACACATACTTATTGCTTGTTATTGTTCCCGATCATTACGTTCTTGAACAAATATTAAATTTCGTTTACTTGATTAAATAGACTTTATTGATATTTCTTATGATACTTCGATCAGTTATCCAAATCAGTCTACATTAAGATAGCTTCGATTCCAATCAGTCTAATCAAGCCCTCCCTTGACGATTCCGTAGCCCCTACTTGGCCCCTCCAACTTATGAAATCTAGAATTGCCACTGCTCTGATCAGTTCCAATCAGCCTCTGTCGAGATAGCTCCTATCTCTAGTCAGTTCCAATCAGCCTCTGTCGAGATAGTTTCGATCTCTAGTCAGTTCAAATCAGTTTGTATCGAGATAGCTTCGATCTCCAGTCAGTCCCAATCAGTTTGTATCGAGATAGCTTCGATCTCCAGTCAGTCCCAATCAGTTTGTATCGAGATAGCTTCGATCTCCAGTCAGTCCCAATCAGTTTGTTTCGAGATAGCTTCGATCTCCAGTCAGTCCCAATCAGTGTGGGAAAGGTAAAAATTTAACATTTAAGAGAGGTAGCCTACCCATGCGGCTTTACCAGTGACGTCCATCTTTGAATCTTGTTGATCAGTTTGAAGTACATTGTATAGGTTAAATTCTTTATAATTAGTTTAGTTAGGACTTAACCTATAGTAAACTGTACATGCAGAATATATTGATGCGACATGGTTTCCAACAGCACATAGTAAACAAACAAACAAACAAACCCTTTTTACTTCTGCTAGTGTATGACGTCATATTGATTGACATATTGACTAAAAATGGCGCGTGTTGTCGAATTATTACTGCTTAAGCGGAGCTTAAAAAACCATCTGCATATGCTGTTAAATTTAGAACAAAGTTCTATTTCTGTATTACAATGCACGAAAGGGGAAATCGATCTTCGAGAACACGTAAGTACTAAGAGACCGCCTTTAATTGAAGAGGTCCGTTGCTGATGATGAAGATATTCGAATCATTTACGGAATGCTGGAATCGATTGCTTTTATGCTGATTTCTTTACTTTTGTTACTTTTGTTGCTGTTATCGTAAAGAACTTATTCTTTAGTTTCGAAACCAAGTGTGTAGGGAAACTCCATTTCTATTCCCCCACTGTGCTTATATTGGATCAGCAATGAGCCACTTCCTTCATTAGCGTAATAAGTAATACATAAAGTTCCTTCTACCTCCCCATTGCTTTTACACTATAAGCCGATGAAATAGTCCAGTTACATGCAAAGCGGTAATGAAATGAAATACTAAAGCGAGGCTGTGGTACAAGAACTAACCCCCCACCCCCGCCCCTTCCATTGGCGTAATACGTAATACGTAAAACTCAGTTTTATTTTTACACTATAGGCGGATGAAATAGTCAAGTTACATGCAAAGCGGTAATGATGAGAACTACTCAAGCGAGGCTAGTAGCAAAGTGGAGATAAAGAAATCCACTAAGGATGAGAAAAAATCAATAATCAACCTTCTTTATTAATTAAGCTAATATAAGAACATTATTTCCATCTTTGTGACGTGTATGAGGGTCTAAATATAGCATATTTTCCATAATAAATATTAATTCACCATGAATTATATATTTCACAATTACAATATATTCTTAGTTTCACCTGCATTTTTTAGTTATTAGGTCAAGGTTTTGAGGTTAAGTTCAGGGGAACTTCAGCGCATAATATATAGGTTAAAACGCTGGAAAGACGATTTGCTTGATAACGTCGAACAACTAGTCGTCGTAGGTTCTATTCTCGGTTGTCGTGTGACATGGAAAACGTGTTTTGTCGTTCTGATATGACAATAAACCAAGACCCCGTGTGCTGCAGACTGTGCATGTTAAAGATACCTCAACAGGTGGGAATCGAAAAACAGCAGGCTAATGAGTCTGTATTTGCAAAATAACCCACATGGCACACTGCATGGCGTTGCTTGCCTCCATTGACCAAATTAGGCCTGGAAGAATAGGACGTAAAACTCCATTCAATTCATTTGAATACAAAGAAGTGTTGATTTAAAATATAGTAGGCCTATTAGATATTGAGTCGACTCTCGATTGAAATTGATTGACACCCAAGTGATATTTTTGTATTTCTAGATCATATTGAATTAAAATTATATACATATTGACAAATTTCAACAAACAGTATTTTAAGTTGTATCTTAATTGAAATTGTCACGTTTCACTGTCAATTGTTTTCTGGAAAATAAATGCTATATTGATTGCTGAAATATTTGAGAAACAACATCTATTGTGATAACAGCCGCATTGTGGCATTGTAACTCTAACGTTTTCGTTTTCCATTTGTGGTATCACCACATTCAAAATTAATTGCGATCAGAGCAACACAATAAGCCTTTTCATTCTCTTAGAAAACCAACAAAACTTTGAATTTACGTCATTGTCATACAAAGAAACTTCCTGAGGGATGCCTTAAGATGTCTTTTACAATGGTCACCAAAGTCCTACCAAAAAGGCGGCATTGTTATAAATTAAAGAGAATTATTAATGAAAAGTTATACCATAGCTAATTTGTGTTTCATAAATTTTAAATTTTCATGAGAATATGAAATAGTAGTGGGTTTCAGGCAAAATCTGAACTTTTGGTCGGTGTAGTGTACATAATTCTGATCAATTTAAAGTAAAGAGTATATCATTTTCATCACCATCATTATTAACATTATCATTGTCTCCGTCGTCATCATCATCATCATCATCATTTTCATAACCTGTCATTCATGATCATTACCATTACATCATCATCATCATCATCATCATCATAAACATCATCATCATAATCATCATAAACATCATCATCATCCATCATCATCCATCCATCATCATCCATCATCATCCATCATCATCCATCATCGTCATTACATCACCATCATCATTACTGACTTCCAAGATGAACACTTTGGGCCTTTCGTATAAAGTTTTAGTCATTTTTGACTGCTTAAAATGATATGTGGCTTGAAGTGGCTTCGGTAAGATCAAACCACAAAGGAGGATAATCTGGAATCTAGGTAAATGACGTATTAAAAGAGCTCAGTGTGTAATTGACCTAGTTAGATAATATCTATATTAATATTAGATGTAAATAACTAGGTCATGTTTGTAGTCTCTATTGACCACATCAAAGAACTGTTAATAATCGATCTCTAGGATTCTTTGTTTTAACTGAGGTCCTAACTGGTCTTTTGTTAAACTTCAGTGCAACTGTGTGATTCTCAGGAGGGAGGAAGGGGTGGGGGGGGGGGGAGTTCTTGTCTGTGGAATGAGAACGCGGGATAGGATAAAATTGGGAAAAGATTCAAAAGTTTTCAAAACCACGGTCTTTTTGTTTCAGAAAAATATATATGATTAGATTCCGTTTGGAACGTTTCAACAATTTACCCTAATCAGATAGTCATACCGCTGAAAATTGTGCATTGAAATTTGAAAATTTGAATTGAAACTAATTGAAATGTGTTTTACGACTGGCTTTTCTGCACATGATTGGGCACATGAAAACGAGTAACGCCATGCACTGTCCAATAAAGGAAAGACAGCCTGCTACATACGAGGCCTCGGTCTAGTGTCCTATACGAACGACGCGACACTATTTGAACTTACAAGCTCGGTGCAATATTTGAAATGTGCCTCGACTTTAATGCTGCAATAGAATGGCATGAATATTTTACGAATTCGATTACATTGCAACCTATCTTTTTCTGTATGTAGATACAGATCGATCGTAATATATCACATGGAAGTGCATTACTCGATACACGCATGAGTAATTCGTTTGAGCTCCATGCAATCAAATAATGTTATTATGACAACGCGTTGTGTTGCTATCTTTTTAAAATTCTAACGTTTTTCCATTTACAAAATTGAGATCAAAATCATCCTTGGCAATAATGTAATTGAATTGCATTGCATGAGGACTTCGGGTTTGAGTTTACTTACATTGTGATTCCATTCTCGATTATCACGCATGATAGTATTCTCGATTATCATGTACGATGGTAATCTCGATTATCATGCACGAGGGTATTATCGATTATCATGCACGACGGTATTATCGATTATCATGCACGGCGGTATTATCGATTATCATGCAGGATGGTTTTCTCGATTATCATGCACGATGGTAATCTCGATTGTCAGAAATGGTGGTATTCTCGATTATCATGTACGATGGTATTCTTGATTATCAGAAATGGTGGTATTCCTGATTATCATGGTGGTATTATCGATTATCATGCATGGTTGTATTCTCGATTATCATGCACGATGGTATTCTCGATTATCACAAATGATGGTATTCTCGATTATCATGATGGTATTCTCGATTATCATGATGGTATTCTCGATTATCATGATGGTATTCTCGATTATCATGTATGATGTTAATATTGTTGTAAGTAAAATTCTCGATTATAATGATGGTATTCTGGGCATTGTTGCGGATTGTCCAATAGAATCGACTTTGATCATCTTATAACATATCATCTTCTATTTTCAGGTGTAAAACTATGCTGAACTAATCGGAGATACTCGCAAAGTTACGACCTTTTCGCAGATAAAAATGATTAGTACTTTGGAACGCAAGATGTGGTCAAACGACAACAAACCTTCCGACAAAACTTCTGGTCGTATGACTACTCGTATTCCGATGGTGCGTCGTGATCCTATGCATGCATCCGCCGATCCGAGTGTCGGTGCTTACCCAAGAACAAAGACAAGAACCACTTCGAGTTCATTGTTAGCCAATAAAAAATCCTTGCATCCGGTTCGAAACCGAGATCGATTCGGAATTCGAAAAACTTTGGATATGCAAAAAGTGTCAGAAACTGATGTTCTTGGCCGCAGAAAACCAAAGAAAACGAAAAAGGATACTAAGCCATTTACTGGAAAACTGTACCGGGAGAAAACGTTCGGTGTGTTCTCGACGCCGAGCACGTCAGGGCATGAACGTCCATCTAACGTACCTCGTAGACGTCTTCAAACGGATGAAAGTGATACATTGGATAGGGGATACGTCTCCGATGTGAAGAGTGAAATAACACGGAGTTTTTATCAGGAAAAGGAGGAGGAGTTTAAAGTTGATCGACGGATTCGGCCGAAATCCGCTGGACAAGCTTTGTACCACGCGGACAGTGACGACGATAGTTCGTTAGACGGGGAAATCGAAGTGATCGACATAGACAACGACGATACTTTTATCGTGATTCAAGACACAGTCGACAGCAATTTAAATGTGAACACTAATTTCGTCTCCGATCAGCTAAGCGATAGAAGAAAATCGTTGGAAACTGTGGGCCATGCGAACCGTTACTATGGCAACACGGAAAACACCAGTAAACATGGCCGCCAACTGAGTGGAAGTGAATCGGAAAAACGAGACGGTAGAATCCATTCAGACATTAATCCTCCTAATTATACTGAAAATACTCTATCTCCTGCAACGTTCGACCGACGACGCGTGAAAAGTGATTCCTCAGCCCTTCCTCTTCAGGATAATTACGTAGACAAAAGACGAGAAAGTGAAACCTTCCAATCGGACTCCGACGGCACTCGGTTTATTAAAAAATCGAACAGCGTTAATAACAGACAAAAATCAAATGTGAAATCCGATGCTTTGCATCCGGAAATACCGACCGACAAAACCTACGCCCGAGCTGTGGAAAATGTGCTCACCAAATACTCCCATATGACAGTCCGCGCTGGAAATAGTTCCGAGTCTAGTCATCCGGGAAGATTTGGAAGTCGGGCCGGAGAAAATCATTTATCGCATGGGCAGCGAGCATCCTTGCCGAGGAAATTGAAACCGCTACTTAATCGTGAGAAATTAGGACATGTCAATCAAGACCAAAACCAAATGATCGATTATCCAGATTCGTCTAGTAAAAACACTGCAAGTTGAAAACCAGCGTTAAGTGACAAAGAACAATGACTTGGATAGAAAGTTGATAGTTTAAATGTGTTGATGATAGTTTCTTCTAGTATTTAACCTTATTGATGCCCCAGGCAAACTGTAGTCATTTTCTTTATACATTCAATGAATGAAAATAGAATGACTTTGGTCTTAATTCTATAAATTTGTATAAAGGTGCGAATAGACTAGGTGTGGGATTATTGATACAGTGGAAATTAGAGGAAGCGTATACACGG
Organism: Lottia gigantea; assembly: GCF_000327385.1. Taxonomy (NCBI): domain Eukaryota; kingdom Metazoa; phylum Mollusca; class Gastropoda; family Lottiidae; genus Lottia; species Lottia gigantea. The sequence continues at coordinate 611,168 of NW_008710807.1, read as the reverse complement.
GGTACGATACAGGGGTATAGATATAGTAAAGATAGAAAAGCGTTGTGTCCACATTGGTATCAAGCCATCAAGAGTCTTTTATTTCGATTGCATTAGCCACCGTTCTTCACGCAAGTTTGTAAATGAAGTGACTTTATTGGATTGTATGCTAGCGGATACAGCCAATCAGCGTCCTCGACAGAGAGTCTGTAAACAATGAGCCAAATCGTTCAAGTCTTTCTGTCAATGGCTATGATTGGCTGTATTTGGTAGCATACAATCCAATCAAATCGCTGCATGCAGTGATAAAAGAAAGGTGTCTATTGCAGTCAAAGTATACGATACAGTTAAAATAACTTGACATTGTGAAGATGGCCCGCACCCTATCCGACCCATTCCTCGTGTATTTGCTTCTCTATTTTGCATCGTAAAGAAAATTCCGCGTCGTACATAATTTTTCACCTTTTCACACCCTCACAATAAAACTTACCACCCGTCCTGTGCGTTAAACTTTCAAGCGGGACAGGGGATGTCCATTCTTTGAGAGAGTCAAAGAGAATCGACAGTTCTACACTGCCAAATAAACTTGTTAACTCAAGGTTCCTTATTCTTTAATTTTCATACAAAGTTTTCAATTTTCTTTTTTCATATTTAATACGGTGGCCTCAATCGTTTGAAACGTCAATGAATTTTTTTCACATTTTTTTATATTAAATAATTTGGTGCCTTTTAAATTTCAAACTCAGCTCCATTCTTACAGATTGTATGCCTTGGTATTGTAATGTGACGTCATCAAAACCAAATGTAGAATTGATGACGTCACGAAATATTTTGCAAATGATTTCTGATTTCTATGGAACAACATGTGTTTCACTTTTAGGAACGACTGTACATAAAGCAATTCTCATTTCATTCGACTCATCGAGTCTATTCCTAGCTCTAGTTTTGATATCCTAAATTCTCAGGAATCATGACTCATAGAGGTACGTACCCGATTCACTTAAAAAGTTCAGAGAACCTCTTTACGCTCACAATCCCTTTAATGGACGTCCGCCTACAAAAACTTCAGACCATTGATTTTTCACACCAATGAGTTAATTTTGAAACCCTACTGCTAATTGGTCTAAATACTACTGATAAACACAAAATGGTGGTTGATACACCATATTTTATAATACGATAAAAGTGTCAAGAATTTAGAATTATAGTAATAACAAACAATTTTTTTATCGATCCAATCGGATTAAAATACCGCACTATATGTGTCGTTTCTTCTAAGAGAAAGATTCGTTTTATCGAACAAAAGGTATTTAAGATCTGTACAATTTTTTCATGACATTGCGTTCACTTGGCCTTTACCTTTATGTCAAAATTTGTGACAAAACATTTTTAAACTCATTAAATCTTTGAAATGTTTTTAGTATATATTATAGCTGCAATTGCAGGAACTATACGAAGTTATGATCAATGTATGTTTTGCTTTTGAAGTTACAACAATACCTTGAAGTACAAAGAGGCCATTTTTTGGACGGGAATAAAAATGAATCGTATAGTGGAAAGTTTTGATAGCCGCCTACATTTCCGACACGACCATTTCCTGAACCTAAAACTAATCTTTGTTTTCTATTTATAGAAACACAATGGGTTATCAATTGTCATTTTCTATTCAATCTTTGACAATATGAAAGCAAAAACAATATTTTGCTTTCGTTCCGGAAAAAAAAACCGTACAAACAATGTAAATTTTGCCTCTAGCCCTCCGTCATAGAAATAACAGAAATAAACAGCCAGCACAAAGTAACCATAACACTGTTTCTATTTATTTATATTCCTGTTTTTTAAACTACCTATCCAACGTTAACTTTGCTCTCGGCTTTAAAAAAAAGTCTTCAATGAATTAATAAAAAAGTATTTTCCGTTTGCATAGAATGTTCGTGAACGATAAAAAGGTTTCCTTGTTTGAAATTAACTTCAGAGCTTGGCTAAATGACGACAGTCGTGGTGACAGGCGAGCATTCAGACACAGGTTTGCTGCCATTTTTAGGGTGATCGTGACAAAAGCCTAATTCAAACCAAAGTGAAGCATATAGACGGCCATTAGATAATAATTAATATTTAGGTCATAATTTTTGCCAGGTTTAAATCTTTCCTCACCAACATATGACTACAAATTTTGAATAAACGTCACGTGACTTTTAAATCAATGACATTTAGTTTCGTAAAAAAAATCATTTTCAATGAAAGCTAGCATTGATATTACGAAGATTAGTTTCGTATTCTGGTTTTTATATAAAAAAGAGCTAGCGATTAGTTTCGTATTTTGTTTTGTATTTTGAATTCTAAAAAGCTATCATTGATATAGCTAACGATTAGTTTCGTATTCTGTTTTTAAATTGGAATAAATTTTATTTTCCCAGTTGGATATCGGCCTGAACGATTTGCTGGCACGTCGATATTATTTGTATATATTATGTTTTTATATTGTAAGCCGAGCTATTTATCTATAAGTTAAGTCAATGTTTTTATCATGAGGCGTATTTATCAAACCATGGATTATGAATTCCAAGCCTTGTATATAAAGTTAAATATTTATTTTGTAAATATAATGAATTGATTAGAATTCACATTATATAAGAAGTAGATCGATTGCACATCAAATATATTTGCACTCTGCTGGTAATATTTCGGTTATCTGTCCTTTCTGAACTAAATTTAAATTTGTCAAATCGCTAGGTAGCCTATAGGCGGATAACGCTACGCTAAGGGTTCGGGAAAAAATTTGTACGTTGTAGAATTTTTGTATTTGTCTTCCTCTCTATAACGCCATTTCATTTAAAAAAAAAATTTGCGCATTTTTAATAACATTTAGTTCATGTTTCTTTCCAACTTTTAGAAACTACATCATCCAAACCTAAATTGGTCATTAACGTACGTGTTGACTTATTTCGGTACGTACTGACTTAGATAATATACGTAGCGTTACCCAATTTTATCTTATGACTAACGTTGCGCTCGATTGATTAGTTCTGAACAGGTCGGATATGCCAAATACGAAATTCCCCCTACTATTCCTTTCTGCGTCATTTTGAATCCTGTCTACAATTCTTTTTCTTCGACACACGTGAAACGCGTTCTGATCTCTATCCCAAATTGTTATATTGTACTTCCGGTTGATTCGTGGAATCTCGAACATGCAGAGCTCACCAATCGAGTGTTAGCGAGACGTCACTGGACGGAAACTCTTATTCAGGCAGCTAATGACTTTTCGTCCGAAACTATATTTATAAGGAGGCTCTTCCATTAAATAAACGTTGAATGTTAGTCATGACTGATGGTTATTGTTACATTATTACATAAATCCATTTGATTTAAATAGAATTATGACATTTCGTTTCATGTTTTGTTGTTGGTACATTTTGTACGATGGCACCTTACTGCTACCGTCAAACAGTAAACCATTGATTAAAACGAAACGAAATGTGAAATATTTTGTTTATGAGAGTGTACTTTGGTATCACTTGTATGCATAGGTTTACTAATATTATATTTTAGTCATTGGGCCTATTTATATGTACATACACAAACTTAACAAATCCTTTGTTCTTTCATCGTTTAAGTTTTGTATCAGGCTTAGAAAGGCGCTTGAATTTGTAAAACGTTGATATATGCAAATTAGATGAATAAGAATTTTAAAACCTTAAAAAAGACCATTTTCCCAAACTTTGAATTGAATTACAGCAACAGACGTTTTTGTTCTCTTCTTAGTATTGATGCATGCGTTTCTGTTACTTGATTAAATAAAGGGTTATACCAGAACCAAGAATGTGTAAAACAAACCTCAGAAAATATACGAAACAAAATGTGTAGAGCTGACTTTCCCTAATTTGATTATGCAAAGCGTACTACTAATGTTTCGTTTCTTTTCCCTTTTGCTTATTGTGTGGACGTATCGTACGATCCTATATTTGTAGTTACTAGAATGTATATTGTTTAAGGCTACTTATTGTTACTGGTGCCGTCAGTTGTCGTTCGTGGTGAACTTTGTACAAGACAAGTAACTCATAATGTTGAGAACACTCAAATTTATTGACAACCATAAACACTGGGATATATTTCTTATTTATAATTGAAACAGTCTAAAACTGCAGATCAGTTATCTGCAAAGATCATCTCTCCAGACATCTTCACAATGTCAAGCTTATACCTTGACTGCAATAGCCGTTATTCTTGTATCATGGAATGCAGCGATTACAGCCAATCAGAGACCTCGACTGTAAACTTATTGCTTTTTTGTAATCTTTTATCGATAACCTTGATTGACTGTATTTGCTGGCGTACAATCCAATCAAATCGCTGCATTTACAAACTTCTGTGATACGGGAATGGGAACTATTGCAGTCAAGGTATAGGACAGATGTCGTTATAGTGAGACCTTGTGAAGATGTTTCCTCAGGCTATATTTCTAGCTGCAAATAAGAAAGTTATCAAAGATGTTTGAGGGCAATAATGTTTTTTGACGAATGAAAAGAGAGATGCATAATTGTGATTATTAACTGTTCCCTGATATATCGAGACAAACCCTCGTTGTGGTTTTAACACTTGAACACCTTTATTTGAACTATGAACAGCATACTTTGTCACGATTCTTGTGAAATTAAATTGTTCATTATATGATTCGCTTCATTACTCACAGCCTTATCATGATCAAAACAGAAAAATTTCGTTAAAAAATATTTCAAAATATCATTATTTCAAATGCAGAAAGCATGTAGAATGTTCTTACAACTGTTGTAATAGTTTTTATGAATTAATTAATCAAACCAGCTTTGATCATTTAATGGTGAATGAAGTCTTAAAGGGATTGTAAAGAGATTTTCTAATTTTTGTATCTGTACCGAGGACACTGATAGCCTCAATTGTAACCATTCAAATTTTCAATCAGACGCCTGTGGTTCTTGAAAATTTACAAAAACTTAGTGTTTTATGACGTTATCATCTCAAAGGTCCTGAAAACGTCATAAAACGCGTACTTTTTGTGGAATTGCAAGAACCACAGACGCCTGATTGAAAATTGGAATGGTACAAATAGGTCCTTGATAGATACACATAAAAAATCTTTAAGTTACATTAAGATCTGACACATTCCGAACTCGATGACTAAGAACGATAACTCTGTATCTTAATTAATCTAAACCCACTATACGCTTATCACCAATTTATTAAATATGTTTTTATTATTATCCTGTTCATGCAAATTGTTGATTTTCTTAATGAAAATTACTCGATAATCAAAAATCATTTGATGATGTTCAAGTTTTTATTTTATCTTTTTATGGTAATGACCTTTTTGATTTGTTCTAAAGTTGGAATAAACAATAAATCAAAAGAGTAATTAAAAATATGGAGTTTTTTTCATCTGATTAATTGGATGCCACGCTGGCTTAGTAATTGGACGACTGCTCGCTCACCTGAAGATCTAGGGTTCAAACACAGCATGGGTTAAGATATACCTTCGGATGTTCTACAGCCTGTACATGTTAAAGATCTCGCAACAGTTGGAAAGAGAAGGCTAATGTTCTGTCCTGGCAATAATTATTCTCATGATAAGCTGCATTCTATAATGGATTGGGCAATGACACCACCCACCCCCCCCCCCCCCCCTGCAACCAAGCAACATGGAATAACATTTAAAAGCAGTGGGATAATGATGCTTTTGAACTCTCAGAAACTCACGTACTGTATCTTCATTTCCCTAGACTCCGTCGATATCTATTTCAACGCCGCATTGTTAAATTCATTGAAAACGATTTTAGCTTTTAATTCGTAATATCAATGTTTGCCTTATCATGCAGATTTCGTTCCAGCCATTAATTTCATATAAAAGCATCTTTCGTCCCCAATAGCCTTCTTTAATAGTGATACTAAAAACATTATAAAATTCCGGAACTCAAAAATTCAATAATTCCAATTTATAGCCGCCATAGAAGCATTGAATCTTCATTATTAGATATAAAACACTTAATTATACAAAGATAACTGATAATAGTTTATTTTCATAATGTCAAATTACCCTGGACAATTCTACAGGATTTTAGATTAGTCTGAATATCTAGAACTTCCAGTATCTTCCTATTATACGAACTTCGTATACCTTGACTGCAATAGTCACTATTTTTGTATCACAGAATGTAGCGATTTTATTGGACTGTATGCTAGCTAATACAGCCAATCAAAGCCCTCGACAGAAAGACTGTAAACAATATGACTTTGTATTCTCCTGGAGTTTTGTGGGTTTTTTGACATATTAAGCTCTACTGCATTCTTCAATTTAATATCTGTTAATGGAAGATTTGAATATTTTCAGTCTGTAGTTAATGCTATTTCACTCATTTATATATTGCTGGTTACGTAATAATAATAATAATAATAATAGTAATAATTCTATACTTTGGCCTTTTTTTTTTTTCTTTTTTTTTTTTTATGGGAGGACCCCTTAGCGGTGGGGGCCCGTGGACTTGGTTCAACCAGTCATTATGGTAATTGAGACAGTGTATTAATTATAAATCTATAAATGAATATTGCATAATGTAATAGAGATTAAAAACGCACTTAAATGAAATCGATTAATGATTTGTTCGATTGGTTGTTCTATTCATCAATTTATTACAATACAGAGAGACCATTGTGAGAAATGGACTGATAGCCATCTACAGTTATTACATTTTATTGCACGCGTCTGAAACCCAATCATTGATAGTGCTGTCCGAAACGATCTCTGTTTGTGTCCGGTTGTAGCACAGTCGTTAGAATGTGTTAGAATTTGGATGATTATTCCAATATCCGAAACGGTCTTTGTATGAAGACCAACTATAGCTCAGTAGGACTAGTGTTAGAATATGCACGATTGTTCCTATATCCGAAACAGCCTTTTTTGAAGACTGGTTGTAGACCTGCCGCTTAAAGAGTTAGAATTTGACGTCAATATCTTGGTAACGTCTAACAGTGGTCGTTGTTTCTAATCTCTGTCGGTGTCTGAAAGTCTTTAAACCTGAAATAAGATACCTTTTGAATATGTTAAAAGTCAATTAAATTCATATATCACATCCGAAGAACGGGTAGAGTCAGATTTGTCGCCAACGGGCCTGCAAAACTTGTGGTTTTAATCTGCTAACGGCTCGTCTCACCACTACTAGACTGTATCGGACTAATGGAGTTATATTTCAGCACCGGAGATGGTATATTGTTCTGCAGTTTTTATACCTCTATAAAACTAATGGAAATCGTGGTAAATTATTTATACAGGGTTTTTATTGGGGATTCTCGGATTTGTCTCATTAGAAATTTCCAGGGATTCGTCTAGACGTTGTAATTTGAAAGACTTCTCGGCAATAATGGTGCTATATAGCAGTAGGTGATTCACTTTCATGGAATTCAAAACTCGTTTGCCTGCAGGATAATTCCTGGAAACGAGCTTTAACTTGCCATTCATCAACCAACCAATCAGGATGATTTCTCTTTCCAATATTTTTAAGGCATTACCTGGAGAGTCTTTAATGTATTGCTGGTAAATTGAATTAAAAGTAGGCCCTACTACATGTATTTTGTTTCATGTTATAGGCAAATTCCGCAATTTAAATCTCAAACCCTTGGAATTAAAACACAAAAACGAAACATATTCGATTAACCATTAACCGCGCAACCAAATTGTTTAGGCCTACAGTCTTTCTGTCGAGTACTGATTGATCCGTAATACCAGAAAGGTGATTGTTCCAGTCAAGGTATTCGACACAGTAATACGTAATACTTATACTTATAATAATACCTTATACTTTGACTGCAATAGTTATCTTTCTTGTATCACGGAAGTGTGATAGTACGCTAGCGAATACAGCCAATCAGCGCCCACGACAGAAAGGCGGCAAATGATTTGGCTCAGGTTGCAAACGGCTTGGCATTGTGAAGATATCTTCTATCACAGATTATGACATATACTTTTCACCAACTATCGATATGATTCGAAATTCAAATACTCAAATATTCAAATACAGAATCAAGTTTTATTTACGACTATAAAAATAACTCTACATAAAAAGACAAGCATCCGGCAAGTGTATTATTGCTAGAGCAACATTATAAATAGTTGTCATCATTTTTTATTTTTTCTAATTCGTGATGTTGCCATCAATATTGTATTTTTTTTTTCTCCAATTTATGATGTTTTCTAAGCGTCTCCACAACAAATATTGCATAGTGCTATTTTTAGATTCTGTGTGTAAAGGTGAATACACGAACATTGTTCAAGACTATCGCCCAGACAATACTTCATAGTTCAATTTAGATTGAAACAAAATTATTTGGGACGTACAGGGACGGAGTATCGAAGGTAGGGGGAAAGAGAGGAGAAAAGGAGGGTAAGATGAAAGCAGAAAGATGTGTAAGCCAAGGAAGGTGAAGGGGAGCGTACGAGAGAATTTCAGAGAGAGAATGATCAGGAAGACAGGGGAAGGGGAGGGGATGATGGAGAGGCAGTTATGAAGAGAAGTTGCTGTTGGTATCTGAGTTTGGTGAACGGGTCTATGTGATGTTCACTTTCATTGGGTGATATTTAATGTATCTCCGTGTAATGCTCCGAATCACAGTACTTTCAAATCCCTCAGCAAATTGTTAACGCCAACTCGTCAAGACTATGGCCTCAGTGGTCAACAAAATTGCAGAGAATTACTTCCCTTGAAGTCAAACGTACATTGAACGTTAGGCCTATTATTTGAATTAAAAAATTCCGTTCCTCGAATCCTCGGACTTAATATACGGATAGGTACCGATATCAGGGAACAATAAGAACCGTGGACTTAAGTGGATCGGGGCTCCTATCCCGGGAATTTTTTTTTAAATATGATCTCAATCAGTTTACAACCGGTCCGTATGGTAGTTGAGCCGCTGGTCGATATCCATCCGTATATCACGTCGGCGACACGGGTAGGGCCGGACATGCCAGACTAATCTTTGATCTATGGTTTTATCAAAGTCATCCTGACTTAAGCTATTTTTATAGTGAATGAAAAGCTTGTTTGATGGAAAGATAAAAAGATAAAAGGGAAAGAAATAACTTATTAAAGGTTTTCTAATCGATTCATTTCAAGCCATCAAAAATTAACAGTTTGGTCTGACACTTTAACAGAACATAAAACATAAACTCAACAAAGGCTAAGCTCCACTTGAATGAAGAATCGCAGACAAAGATTCCAATTTGGTATTCTCCAATTTCATTGTTAAAGCACGGAGATACCTATCTTCTCCTAGGTAACTCTCGTGTTTATTTCCAAATATTTTTCAACAAATACCGCGCATCCCCTAGAAACACGAGCTGGAAAGAAAATCGTCGCGCGGTCGATATTGACAGTTCAAATTGGACGTTATGCCATAAAATTCGATATTATTATATAAATTTATAAATATGCTTAGCCAGACAAAATATTTGAACTTTTTTTTATGAAAATATTGAAAATTAAAGCGACACGCGTTGATAGATGAAAATGAAATTTCATTTTGGAATACAGTGTATATGTATAGGGCTAGGCCAGTCCCTACTGGTCCGAATCCCACATCTGGAGTGGGATGAGAAAGGTGGGAGAGGGGGCTGCATAGGCCTATATAGCCATTCATATACATGTATTTTTAAATTGTAACGGGGTAGGCTAAAAGAGGTTTCTTTACCAACGTAGCCGGGTATTTCTTGTATTTTAGGGATAGATTACCTTCATGGTCCAAAGAATTTAAGAAACTTCATTCCTCCACTTTAAATAAAAATACCCCCTTCTCCCGAAAGAACAGAAATCTATAGGCATTTATACAAGTACGATATGGTGGATACCATAATGTTAGATCCAAAAATGTAATATCAAATGTTATCCAGGATGTTGCAGACACTGATCTCATGGTTGCAGACGACACAAGGGACACAACTATCGTTTGGAACAGAAAATAAACCCTTCATCCGCCATTTTCAGCGTACTATAAAAATAGTCAGATTACAAGTTTTCGTGAGCTAGGTAGGTAGCCTTCTTATTTCTTGAGCATTTTCTTGGCATCTGGGACACTTAAGTCAAAGTACCAATTCCTTCAAGGTCCCGGACAGTAATGAGCCAAATTGCGGGATAAAGCGTTAAAAGTGTTCATGTCTGCTTATTGGAAGGGGAGATAATTTGCTGAAAATGTTTAGACCACAACAATTTACTCACAATTGAGACACATCTTGTCCACGTTTTGGCATGTTTATGCTATGCTATGTAATGCTGGAAGTGTCGTCCTGAGTCAAATCTGCATAGGTATCCCCTTTATTTTCAAAAAGCATTTCAACCCCCTGACCCCTTCCCCAGTAGGCTACTGATTCTAAAAATATTTGGTGGAGCCCTTGCAATCCAATGTTCTACAGCCGCCATTGCTTTATACCTCTGCAATTTATTTTTCAGGCTTCACGAATATGAACCAAAATGAAATAAATTCTGACGATTTGTTAAGGATAGATATAGATGACGATGCTGATAACCACGGAACAAATTTACAAAAAATCCTTTCAACCCAATGGCAGAATGGTCAATTTTGTGACGTGCGTGTAAAGTATACGGGCGGTTCCTTGGACGTACATGCATGCGTTTTGTACGGGTTCTGCGGAAATCTGACGGAGTCTATTGCAGTTGATTGTTTTGATGCTGCGTCCAAAGAATTAAACCTCGGCAGTCATGACGTCATCGATTGTGGTATCCGACCGATCATAACTTATCTGTACACCGGAAGCTTGGTCGTCAAAAATGACCCTGACGTATTACTAGAAGTGCGCAATTGTGCAAAATTGATGGGATTGAAAAAGATCGAATCGCTTTGTCAAAAATATTTAGACGTGGAAACTGACGTAGACGTTACCGTCTCGTTTGAAAAAGGAGCCCAAATAGCGACAGTGACAAGCAGCAGTCAAAAATCGCCTGAGAGAACAACCAGAAAAAAGGGTCGACCCACAAAGAAGAAAATGCCTCGCCCCAAAATTACCGAGAAAGAAAATGGGCACGGTGATGCCAGAAATGTGTCCCTCAATGTGGAGGTTCGAGATACGTCCATCAATGTAGTCAAGGAAGAAAACGTATCTGACGATGACGAGCCGCAAGGGAATGGAAGCGGCCGTCGGACCAGATTGTCCAATCGTCAAACGGTCGAGTCACTCCAGTCGATTTTGAAAGCCGAAGGCGAATCGCTAATGGAAATAGACGAATTGGAATACAATGAAAGTGAATTTAAATGTCTCAATTGCAGAACAATTTTCGGGTCGATTTCAGAAATCGAAAATCATTTGAAGACATGCATAGAAGAACCGAAATTTGAATGCGACGAATGCGGCCGGGAATTCGAAAGACAATGCAGTCTTACGTTTCATAAACGACTGCGACATACAGACCGTGCGTATCTTCAATGTAGAAAGTGTAATTGGAAAGCTAAAAGTGAAGGTGAGCTCAGAACACATTGTAAGAAAGAACATAGGATATTGAAACCTTTCTTTTGCGATTTTTCGGGATGCAAGTATGCAGCTCGCAAATACGAATTCGTTCTCAGACACAAAAAAATTCATAACGAATTGTTCGAATGCATGTGTGAAAACTGTGGTCGTGCATTTGCTCAGCCTTCGGGGCTAATAAGTCATCGACGCGCGTGTTATAAGAGCGGGCAGTATTTGTGCGACATCTGTGGACGGGCGTTTAATTTTCTAATCAGTATGAAAACGCATCGACTTGCAAAACATTTAAAAGAAAAACCGCACCGTTGTGAGATATGCGATGCGCGTTTCAGCGACCCAAGGAATCTTAAGAGGCACAAAAGAATTCACGAAAATTCCTTTCCGTATTGCTGCGAAATCTGTGGGAAAGTCTTCCGCCATTCTAACACTATGAAAGACCACATGGTGAAACACATTGGTTCTTCACGTGGGAACTCGAGTGGCGGAGACCAGAATCATTCTGTGTGCGATTACGATGAAGTCGAGGCAGCGACGGGGTCATTAGTGTTACCAAATCTGCCTACATAGAGCAGGGCATGCGTTTTCATCAGTGGCGTTTCTACGGAGGCAGGGGTGCATGGAAATGAGGCTGGTCCGACTGGACGTACGTGCTTGCGTTTTGTATGGGTCATGCGTAAAGTCAACATTAAGTTGTTAACTTGTCCGAGAATTATTTTTGTTTTTGCAATAATTAATTGAAAGTTTTATCAAATCCAAATAGGATTTTCCTAAAATATTTATTTTCGTTTTTTGTTTTTGCTTTTGATTTAGTGTAAGAGCAAGTTGGAGTAAAAAATATAAAATTGTTGTTACTGTTGCTTGATTGTTAAAGTTATGATATATTACAGTTATGATATATTAAAGTTATGATATATTACAGTCATGATATATTACAGTTATGATATATTACAGTCATGATATATTACAGTTATGATATATTACAGTTATGATATATTAAAGTTATGATATATTACAGTCATGATATATTAAAGTTATGATTTGTTACAGTTATGATATATTACATTAAAGTTATGATATATTACAGTCATGATATATTAAAGTTATGATTTGTTACAGTCATGATATATTAAAGTTATGATTTGTTACAGTTATGATATATTACAGTTATGATATATTACAGTTATGATATATTAAAGTTATGATATGTTACAGTCATGATATATTAAAGTTATGATATATTACAGTTATGATATATTAAAGTTATGATTTGTTACAGTTATGATATATTACAGTCATGATATATTACAGTCATGATATATTACAGTTATGATATATTAAAGTTATGATCATGTTTTTCGTGGTCACCACGTTCAATAGGAGGCAACGATTCTATAAAGTTGTTTTTGCTCACATTCAGTGACGGTGCCAGATGGGGGGCTCCCTAGAAAAATGGTTTGTTCCCCAACTACTTCATGTCTAAAACATCTAAAAATATCAATCTCTGGACCAAAACAACTGCTGGAGTTTCTTCAACATTTTATCATAAAAAAAATATTTCACATTTAAATTACAACGATAATATAACAAATAATTACAGAGTCAAGCAAAGAAATTTTTGCAGACCTGGGGATAATTCCAAATTCACAGTCTACATTATTTATAAGTAGTTTCAGATGTTCAGTCCTCACTCTATATTTGAAGTATGTTTCATAAAAATATTTCCCAAAGTTGGCATCAAACTGAGCCACACACTACCATGCCACTGAAAGCTGTTCCCATAAATACTCCATTACAAGACACACCATAATGAGCCCTTACAGTCCTCTTAACAAGTCTTTACCATCAACACCATATCATATGGCCCCACAAGGATGAATATAGTTTACAAACCATCTATTTGCCACCCCTCAGCTTTCTTTTGAACTGTACCACCCATACACACTTTTAATCGATTGGAGGAGCTCATTTTTAAAATAAGGGGTGACATTTACTGCCTGTCGAATCTTATTATGACTTGTCCTCACATCTCTTCTACACTCCATTTGTAAGCCATAGACTTCATAGCTTTCTGATCAGACATCTTGGAGAATATCTGAGCTTCAAACCCAATTGACCTATTGACCCCATCCCACCTATACCCTGGTTGGATATTGAATCTATTGGGGGGTGGGGCAGGACCTTTATACCTCGGCTTCTCTGAAATTAGACAAAGCTTAAGATTAATGAAAGGAATGGAGTATTAAATACTACTTTACTGCTCCAGTTTGATACAACCAAGACACCCCTTGAAGTGTGCAATGAAAAAAATAATTAAAAAGCTATTTTTACTCAAGCAAATCTGGAAAAATCAGTAAGTGATCATAAATTTCCTAAAAATCATGCCAAAAATTTCAAAATCAATCACTTACGAGGTTGTTTACTTTCTTTCGATTTTTTCTTTTTAATAAAAGCTAACATGGGATCTTCTGCTCTTTCCATATTCTTCAAATGTTCATCTAAATCTCCATCATTTTTATATCTAGCTAGAGGTTTGTTGGCTTCATGGATGGCGGCCATTAATGACTGTTCCTGGTGTTCTTGTTGCTTTAAACTGAAATAAATTCCTTTAGTGAGACCATCAGGATATATTTGCCAGTCAAGTCTGGGTGAAAGCCTATTTGACTGGTGTCAAGGGTTGAAAGCAGACACTTGAAAACACTGACTGTAGTATAAGAACCTTTTTACCATGAGGAGGATTCCAACATTTCAACACGAGGCCCCTAATCACCTATTCCACTGCCTCAAAAAGACAGGGCTCCAACCCAGCGCTAAAGGGAAGTATTGACGTTCAATTTTATGGTATACTTCTCCTAAGTTCAAAAGTTTTTAATCCCTTCAAGAAGATACTTTCATCCAGCCTGGCAAATCATCTAATGAATTTAAATGAGTCATCATTGCAGTCCACAGAACAGTTAATGGGTATACATATTTCAGATGCCAGAATCCAGGAGGTTGGGCCAAGGAGTAACTGGTAGAAAGGATCCTTGTGAATCTTGTGAATGTTATACATATCATAACCCTGACTATAACTAACAATATAATAATATACAATATAGCTGGGGAAATAAATTCAAAAATTAAACTCACCCTTTACCCCATTTTTTGTATTTTTCAATTTCTGCTGCTTTCTTGGCATCATCAGCATCTTGCTCATCTTTTTCAGCTTTTAAATTTCTTCTTTTGCCTGATTTTTTATCTCTGAAAACAGTTTCAGCATCTCGACCAAGTTTAGCAGCACCAATCTTAAATGATACATACATTGATTATGTAATTAAATCCAAGTTGGCTTAGCCAACACTGAGCCAACTCTCAAAAGCACTTGGCATAAGAATTATTCTTGCCTTGAGGAGATTTCCAAACCACAGCAGCAAACGTCTTGCAGACAACAACCTAAATTGCTTCGAATGAGCTATTCGACTGCAACTTTGATTATGTGAGAGAGGTTCTCAAAACAATTTACATGTATAATTGAAATTAGAAAAGCACAGGCCAAGGAAAGAATGAAAAAAAAAAATAAGGGAACAATTTTTAAATACCTTTTGAAAAGCAACATCCTCCTTTTGTCTGAGTCTTTCAGCTTCTTGCCTCATTTCTTTAGCACTTGATAAACCTGCTTTAGCCCCACCCAAAGTTTTTGTTGGTTTAGCACCTTCTTTCTCAGAATTTTCAGTTTTTGATTTCTTTCTTGGCACTTCTGTGTCCGAATCAGAATTGTGTTTGCTTCTTTTATGATTTGGAGATCTATCCGAAAATTTTGACTGTCTTTTTTTTATCACAGAATTTTTTCGCTTTGGGGACTGATCAGAATCAGAGTCTTTTCTTTTTCTCCTCACTGGTGATTGGTCAGAATCTGAGGATTTCCCTCTTCTTCTGACTGGCGATTGGTCAGAATCTGAATATTTTCCTCTTCTTCTGACAGGTGATTGGTCAGAATCTGAGGATTTCCCTCTTCTTCTGACAGGTGATTGGTCAGAATCCTGGGATTTCCCTCTTCTTCTGACTGGTGATTGGTCAGAATCCGAGGATTTCCCTCTTTTCCTGACTGGTGATTGATCAGAATCTGAATCATTTCTAGGCCTTGTTGGAGGCCCTTCATCTTCAGAATCACTTTTGACAACTCCAAAGTCCTCTTCACCTGAAATAGCACAAAATAGTACTTAAGTTTGCATTAATTGCAAATTACGTCAATCTTAGACCAGCACAATATTTGATTTGCTTCCATTAGTAAAAGACAAGAACTTATGGCTGAAATATTATAAAACTAGAAAGGTTGAGGAACTTTAAGCAGTTCTCTTTAATCCCCTATCCTCTTTACTTCTTCAAATTTTGGTGTCTATGTTATATCAACATTTATTTTGTCAGAAAGGGTATGTAATGTGTATTATTTAGGGTCGGGGAGATTTTTCCAGATTTACTGGAGGATATGAAAGGGTGCGCGTTATACACTATATAATTGTATTCACAATTATATGGTTATAGCAGTTCAAGACACCAAATAAATCACACATTTTTTTAAATACCTTTTGATTTATCCAAACCCTTCCATCTGTCATCTTGCCTATAGCTTTCAATCTGTTTTATATGATCTGGTCTTTCATCAATAAATTCTGCTACGGTTGGTTCGTTATCTCCCACATCCTCATCCAGGGTATTGTTGATATTCTCTGGTAGTAGAGAGTTAAAATCAACATCATCGTCTACTATTCTAGATCTGAAACAAGACAACACCCATCAAATAGAAGTCTTACACTTAAACTTCAGTTGTAATTCGGTATACGATCGAAGGGTAACTGTTGGTCTTTTTACACGTAACACCAGTTCAACAACAAAAGGAAATTCGCTCAAACTAGTTAAAAACAGAAGCAGACTTGACATCAGGAAATATTATTTTACCAACAGAGTAGTTGAAGTGTGGAATAGCCTACCTGACAGTGTTGTTTTCAGCTAAGAACGTAAAAACATTTGAACGTCGTTTAGACAGATATTGGAAAAACCATCCCCTGATATATGACTTTAACACCGATTATACATAGAGTAATACCGGGAGTAACAAACATGAAATTAGTGATGATGAAAATGAGCCAAATATAGATGAGAAAGCTGATCTCCTGCGTTTGGAAACACTTAGGTAGGTAGGTACCTATACAGACAATCTGGGAAAGATCAAAGATAACACAAAAGAGCAATAACAGCACTACAATTTGAACTGTAATAAGAAATGAAAGATAAGTGGTCGAGTCAATTTAGCACAAATTTGTAGGGTAACCAATCCTCAATCAGGCTACTGCAAATAAATAGGTTTACAAAGGAAACGACCGACAGGTACAGATCTAGACTCAGTAGACCGATTACCTATCTGCTGGAAGCGGATGTTAACTTGTCATCTACCAACCAAACTCCACGATAAGAAATTGCTTCCAAGTTAGAACATGAACTATTGGCATAGCTATCAATAAACCCTTTAGGCCTAGTAATGAGCCAATGGAGTTTTACATCCTACTGCCTTTACTAATGAATAATAATGAGAACGGTTCAATTCTAGATGCTCATCCAGTCAAAATTAAAGCCTTACCTTGGTACAATCTTCTCTGGAATTGGAGCTTTCTTCTTTCTTTTCTTTTTCTTCAAATTCGCAGAGGAATCTTCTCCAGATAAATAACGTTTCAAATACTCTTCTTTACTCATGTGGGCTGCCATTTTGTCGATCCGCAGAAAATAATTGGGAGCAGTTATTTTATTGCTTTAAAGATTTGTTTATTGTGACTTTCTAAGAAAATAAATCAAAAAAAATTAATCAATGTAAGTGAATTTTTACTTGAAAAATTCAGAAGAATAAATTCTATCGTATTTTGGAGAGAATTCGGTGCTTAGTTAAGTGGATTTGTTTACTGCAATGATTACACACCCAAGTTCAAGGCCGCTCTTATCCGGACTGAAATTCTGTCGAATTGCAAAATTAGATGAAATCAGTGTATATTTTTGTCATTTGGAAGATTTTCTCTAATTGTAGGATATGTCGGTACCTCTAGATGAGAAGCATGTCACTGACAGTAAATCGGAAACCATTCCAGCTCTGGTAAATCATATTTTTAGCTCGGTGTCTTGGTTATGCAAACTTACATTAAATTGATAATGAACAGTTACTCTCCAAACACAGCAAACTCAGATCTCAAATGTTTTACTATTCCACAAATATTCAAAATTAAATTTTCAAATAAGCTAACGTGCTTCTTAGAAAATGTTTTAGTCCAAAGAAAATGTTAAAGATTTGATCAAGGCCTGAATAATCCCTTGAAAATGAATCTAACCAAGGACTTAACAAAATAATTGTTTACTTTCAGCACCCCAGTAGAATAGAGAGTATAAATTTTGTGAGTTATAAACCACCACCATTAGATACCAGTGATCAAGCTCAGTATGGGGAGTGGATGGAACGATTACAGTTTATTGCTGAAGATTTACATCAACTACTTCAACAACCTCACGATATATTCTGGTGTCAGGTAATTTCCTTTTCAGTGTGTTATTCTTGATACTTATGGTTTCAGAGCTCTCGTTATATTTAATCTACTATTGAGGCACCAAAAAAGCTAGACTCTGTGCATTATTTATGCAAGTTTTTAACTGATAATGGATTTTTTGTTATGTGTTAAAGTTTCCATTAGCTGTACACAATGGGCAATGCTCGAAAGAAATAATTTTACTATCAAATTTTATCTCCATGTAACAATTTACACTTAATACAAAAATCTTATCAATGTAACAAAACTGTCTTTGTCTTTTCCAGGTAGTTTTTGATGAGAAAATTCATCTATTATTAGATTCCTATCTACGCTATGCTCCAAGGTGGGTGATGAACTTAATTTCCTTTCTTTTTTTGCAATTCCATCAAAACTAGGAATTTTATGATTTCACTTTCGTAAAGTCTTCTTATAATATCTAGTGATGTCTGAGACCTCAGACGTCTGATTAAAAAATTCAAATTGTGCAAATCAATGCTATCAGAGTCCCCAATATACACATAAAAAGTTCACAACACCCCTGTAGTTCATTATTTTATCATTTCAGATCATTTGATGTAGTCTATAGACTTGATTTGCCAGACAGATATAAAGAAAAACAGAATGAAGTCCATCGCTTGATATTTTTAACTTTATTACGAATGGCTACACATAAAGAATCAAAGGTAATAAAAATAGCTGAGAATGTATTTAATGGAGAAAGTGAATACATGAGTGAATTTTGTGAAGGCTTATCAAACTTCACTAAAGAATATTGAATCCCGAAATCACAAGGTGACATTGCTGGCATCTAGCTGAACATGACTGGTATATGATAAAATCAAAAATCCTGTTTTAAAATACTGTGACTTTAGATTGGGGCTTCAGATATAAATGTTCGAATAAAATGAACAGCATGGCTTCTACATTATTCATCAACTACACATCTAGAAGTGACCACTCTGAAACCTTGAGTGGAAGTCCACGATCCCAGATTCCTTTATAACACGTGATCAATACACTACATAAAATGTCACATAATTAAATGTTTATTTTGCAGGAGAATCTCATAACACCAAAAATATTCGGAGATATTTTGTATGAGAATTTTTTATTTGACGTGCCCAAGATGTTGGATATGAGTATTCTATATGGACGCGGCAATTCTCAAATTCTCTCCAAAATGGTGAACAATATTTTCACCCAACAACCAAAATATGAAGATGATCTCAGAGCTACTGTTCCTACTATCTTACACGTAAGTACACTTTTTTAAAAATTATCTTCTATTTTCTATCGTGTTTTACTTTAGCATGTTATTCTGACTGTTATATATTAGTTTATGTAATACCACACATCGTTTCTACAATACATCAAAAACTGTAATATTTCTACCGTGTTTCACTGTAACCTTGTATTATGTATGAGGTAATGAATATTCATGATGTCACATGATTATCAAACCAGCCAATCAAAATGCTATTTACATGTCATAGGTAAAAGCTGAAGTAGAGAATGTCAATAGCATCTAGGAATTGTAAGTGAACCAGAACTCTGATTTTAGTTCTGAAAAAAGTTATGGAAAGCTTAAATTGAGGCCTCCTTCATCTTTTAACATTGATATTATTTAGAGGACTGTATCCATTTCTCTGTTTTTTTTTTAATGTAGGTATTTGACAATGTGATAGCAAAATGTAGATTGGATAATGAAAACAGTGCAACTGAACCTAAGAAACTTGGCAAAGGAGAATCGGCAGATACTCTGGTAACCATAGCAACCAGTGACTTCCAGGATATTTTATTCTATTTAACAGACATTGGCGAAACTCTTGCCAGTTTTATGGAAATCTATCCTAAAGCTTGTCAAATATTTCATGAATTTAGTTTTGAGCAGAAGTGAGTTGAGGCTTTCATTTGTGTTTTAATTTATTGACTTTTAAGCCTTTGTTTATGCATGTAAATGTTAAGTTATACCTAACAGTAAACACATGAGGATAAGAATAAATTCCATGGTGTAAATTTGAATCATTTAATATTATGTTGTACAATCATGCTTCAAACAAATGCCCATATACTGTATAATTGCGATTATAACACACGCTCATTCTTATATTTCATGTTGGTGGCAAATGATATTTAACAGTTAACCCATATAATATTTTATGTTGCGCAATCATCCTTCATGTACCAATACAAATAATCATATACTGTATAATAGCAAATATAGCACACCCTCAAGTTAATATGAAAAAGTTTCTGTCACTATTTGATATCGTTTCTAGATTAGCTAATTTTTATGAACAAGTTATACCAGAGTTAGCTGAAGCTGTTAAAGAGAGAACATTTGATGATATCAGGTAAATACAGAACATTTCTTATATTCCTGAGATATGTGTTTGATGACGTCAATAATTGCGAAGGGCTTGATGTGATAAAGCATATTTTGCGATTAGTAACGTCATCGAACACATATTTTTGATGGAATTGCAGGAACCACAGACATCTGAGTGAAAATTGGAATGGTGCAAATTGATGCTCACAGTGTCCCAGATACACATTAAAAAATAATTCTTAACGATCACAATTATATTTGAAAGTGAAAATCTAGGTTTGTCAAGAATTTACCATAAAATTTTGAGAGAATAGGATTTTTCCTTTCAGCCATCGTCATCTAATGAAACAGAAATTGCATCAAAGTAAAGGATCGTTAAAGAAGATATTTAATTTAATAATTACTCATACCTGTATTCAGCCTATACTAGAACATAATAAGAAGGAATCTGAGCCCTATGTGGAGGATTTCCTACACACCATGACTAGTGTACTGGGTGAACGTAGGTAGGTGAAGTTAAGTTTCTAAGGGGTCCAGCAGAAATAAGTCTGATCCAGTAAAGGTCAGAAATAAGAACCTTTTGAGGGGTACACTAGTGGACCTTCCAACAGCCTCTGGTCAGTTCCTGGATTTAGCTCACCAACAACTGAATAAGGGAGCAGCTTGAGAGTTCTGCACCCTAAACCTTCTATTAAACAATTTGAAACAGAGCCCTGGGAATTTACATCCATTTTATATGTTTTCATTTAATTGTAGACAAAGCTAATGTATATTCTAATTCTGAAAAGTAATATGATTGTTGTTGATATATTTAAGGTTTTTAGCTGATTATGAAAGTAGTTATAGTTTCCAAGATATTATGGATATATTTGACCAATCAGAATGCAGTGTGTATCCTTTAGTTAGTAGATTATAGTTGATCGGGTGGGACAATAAATCAGCTCAAATATGATGTAGGTTGTTTAAAGGCCATGGTTCGCCATTTTAGGGAGTTGTTTTGGGTCTTGAATATATGTAAATAGTCTTCAGAAGTATTACAACTGCGCAATCCCTTCAAATATACTTCAAAGTAAAAATTTAACTTTCTATATCTATATATAATGGAGTGTCAAGAAAAGACGAGTTGTCAATGTGACTCTGTGTCTACGTAATTCTGGACACACATAAATTTGAAGGCTCAAAATTCAACGGTGTTCTGTGAACACTTTCAGTCAGATTTGGAGTGTGAAAAATAGATCAAAATCATTCCTTAACTTAAACTGTAGAGATGAGGAAAGGCTTCATTATATAAAGAATGCTGTCAATACAGCCTTCGCTACTTTTGGAAAACGCAAAAAGCCTTCAGGGGCTACAACTACTGGTGGGAGGACTAGTCCAGATGGTTCCCCAGGGCCACCTGATGACCAAGGTGCTATGGGCGGGGCCTATGGGGGTGGGGCAGACTATGATGGACAGGGATCAGAAGAATCAGAATCTGAAGCATCTTACTATCCTGATGAGGCATATCAAGCTAAGTTTGTAAGTAGGAGTTACTGTTCTTGTTATTAAAAGTGTGATTTGCTTATGTGATTTTGTGAATACTCCTCTTCAAGCCACCCATGTCTCTTTTCTATATGAAAATCTGAGATCTATTCATCTACAATTTAATCCTACATGTCTACTATGTCTGCTTCAATGAATAATAATATCAGATATCCATTATCACATCTTTGGCAGTTAAAATAGTTAGAATGTTATTGATTGTTGACAAACTATATGTCAGATTTTAATTTTAAAAAGGGAGTACAAATAATATTAATATTGTTACAGGAGAGATGTACTGCCACTGGGGCCAGTGTTTCACCAATAGAACTAGATTCTATGATAATAGCTGTAAAAGATTTGTTACCAGATTTAGGTGAAGGCTTTATAGAGGTAATATTTTTTTTCCTCTGGTTTTGAACGCTCGATTTTCAGTACAGTAAACCATTGCAGAGGCCCTTACAGTAGACCATTGCAGAGGCCCTTACAGTAGACCATTGCAGAGACCCTTACAGTAGACCATTGCAGAGGCCCTTAAAATGTAAGTAGCAGCTTTTTCGATAGTGACATCTTGAATGTAGAGCATGCATAAATTGCATAAGTCCTAGACATTTTGAGATTGAAGATATCTGCGGTCTTTTCAAGATGTCGTCTGTTTATTTCAGATAGCGTTAGAAGAATTAAGTTATAATGTAGAAAGAGTTATCAACTGTATTTTAGAAGAGAAGCTGCCTCCATCTTTAATTGAGATTGATAGAACGTTACCAAGGTTAGTTCCCTTGATTTTACTGAAGGGGTGGGCATTATACACGCTTGTGCATTATATTCGGAAACATATGGTATCTGTCACTGATATGGATTGTCTTCTGAATCAGTTTGAATCATCTACAATACCTAGATAAAATTTTGAATCCTCATAATATCAGGAAAAATTTCTCCAAGCTGCTAATGTAATGAGTTATCGCTTCATATCACCTTTGTAGCTCTACCAGTGCTTTTGAGAGTTATAATAAGTCGTTTTATAGAGCGCTGTTCTATACTGTAGAAGAATCCCCAAAGCGCTTGGTTGCTCTTTCAATGAATGTCTATTTGTAAGTTGGATTTGAAATCTTCTGGGTTATTTTAAAAGACTACAGTTTTTATTAACTTTAGATGAAACTTGACCAACATATATTCTGGTATGTTCCATATTTGTACAGATATTTTGGTATTTTTTTTTTCAGACAAATGGCAGCACCAGAACCAGAGTTGCTAGTAGAAACCAGACGTAATATATACGATGGAGATGAGTTTGATATTTTTAGAAACGATAAAATTGACATGTCCAAAATTCATAAAGGAAAAAAGTGAGACATTTTATTTCATTCTGAGTTTAGAACAAACTTAATTCAAAATATATAATGATAACCATCAGTTTCTATATTCTTTTTATTTGAAACAGTGAATTTTTAAGATTAAATTTGCATACATCTAAGATCTTATAATTATTTTATTTCATATTTCATTACTAAACTTGCCCCAAATTTATTATTCTAGAGAAGAGAAGGCTGTTTTTAGAGATAAGAATTTAATAAAAGAATTGAAGCCAACCTATGATGCGTATGGTTCGATGTACGTAGAGAATATGTACGATAAAAATGTGGAATATGATGACCTGTATGAAGATGAATATGATGACACGTATGATACCAATAATGTCGGAGCAGATGATGCTGATTCTGCAGATGAACTTATGAGTAAAAGGTTGTTCATTTTTTTTTTATCTGCGGTCGGTCGGTTGGATGGACCATCCTTTGTTTCATTTTTGAATCCATTTTACTAATGACTGGATGAATTCATAAGTAATATAGTCAGAGAGACTTTTTGATAGTGTCTAACTATGTTGACGTAGCTGTAATTGAATCCACTCAGTAGACATGTGGTTGTAGTCTCAATTATTCTTTCCCGCATTCACCTGGTACCACACTGCCTTAATGCTATATCAAAAAATCAGATGATTTGATGAAACTATTTACAGTATAATTGTGAATATAATGCCAAGGTGAATAATGTGCACCCCTATTAGTTTTATAGTAATAGTTTATTGTTCTGTATATTTTAGACAGTTTAGAACTGATAGAGTTCTACAAGGTAAAGAAGATGATGATGATGATAATGCTGAACGGGATGCTGTAAGTTATGGGAATTAGACAATTTATGATGGGTTCTGTATGTTACATGCTGTGCCATTTCAAGATCTTTCAGAATCATATACTGCTTTCCTGGTAACATTTCTGTCATTGCACACTGCATGGCATTGCCCATCTATATTATCCCAATCAGGTGCAGAAAAGTAGGACATAAAACTCGATTCATTTCATTTATTGTCGATGATCAAAATGAGCAAACTTGTGCTTGGTCCAGCAAAATGGGACCCATCTATTTTAGCTCATTCAAGTAGGACATTTGGACATAAACCTCCATATCATTTCAATTCCTTTCAGGGTCCATCCACACATCCTGATGGATGGAAGAAGAACCAGTTTGTTGCAGATCCTGCTAAATTACGTGAAGCAGCCGCTCAAAGATACGCAGCTAAGGTTGCTCGCAGAGGTGGAGGTCAACCTAGGAAATATGATGTTCAAGGTCAAGCCAAAGGTCAAGGTCAAAGTGGGGATGTTTTGAAAAACCGAGCGTATAAAGAGAAACATAAAACAGCACGAGCCAATCACAACAGACGTGACATGTCAGATAGAAAACGACGTGTATAAAATATATTCATTATAATAAATATTTATTTTTATAATCTCGTTTTTTTTCAAAATATACAGAAAACAATGAATAATCTCTCGTTTTATGGCAGGGCTGTTGCATTGGATTAATTCGCAAACTACGCAAATTATCAGCCATGACTGGTAAATACAGATATTTAGTCTTTGTTATTCCATTATCTTGTTATCCTTAATCCCTTTGGGAGAGTGTACATCAATTATTAATCCTTTTCTAAGAGACCACAAGGCCCATTATGTCCACTTGGTATATAGAATCCCTTTCAGAGAGTCGACATGACTAATTTAATTTGGAATACCTTTTGAAGAACCCACATAGTAAATTTGAACTCCCTTTCGTGGCTAATATAGTTCACTTCAAGTTTGATATCTCTATCATGACTGTGAGGCATGCTGACTCTCTGGGCCACCATATGACACTCGTTGACTGACTTTGTTTAATGGTATACTATGTATTCTTTTGCTGAAATATTTACTTGGAATGTTTTTCAGAGAGACCACTTAGTTTATTAAGTCATTTGGCATTTAGTTTACATTGTTCTGGCGTTCATTTGTTAGCAAGGTAACATACACAACTCGGCATGTCTTTCAGAGAGTCCACATAGTTTATTATGCCATTTGGTATACATGTATGTATACTGATGTATACTCTTCTAGGTAAGACATCTTTCAGAGAGTTTACATTATAATGGCGATCATTTGATAGTAGGTAACGCACACAACTTAACAGACAAATTGGCATGCGTTTCAGAGAGTTCACATAGTTGATATTTATTGTTATTAAGTTAAGACAATTGACACAATTTTAGTGAGTCCACATAGCTAATAATGTCATTTGATATATTTTGTGTATACTAATGTGTTCTATTTGCATTCCTCTATAATAATTTCCGGTATAATTCTATTATTAGCATATGGTGAATAAGGTTCATCTAATATGTCTTCGTCTTCCCATGAGCTGATTGATCGGTTGGTATCTGTCGACCTTTGTCTGAAATATAGGACAAGACACTTTGAGGTTATTTAGAATATCTATGTTAGTAGACCGAAGCATCTGTCTCTATTTCAGCCTCGGATAGCTATTTGGACAGACTCCAGCTGACAACTGTCAAAATATTCATCAGAGGCTGAAATAGAGGCAGATGTTTCGGACTACTATGTTAGCTCTGTTGTGGACACGGCATTTCTTAAACCTTAACCCACAACCATGAATTGTCAACACTGGAGCAAGATTTGTGTTTATTGGCTGATCAATCTCCTGTAGCCCATAAAAAAAAACGGTTGCTCGCTATCTTTAGATCTTTTAATGCCAATGTCCTAACAAAATTTCCCTCGTTGCACACTGCATTGCATTGTCTGTCGTCATTAGCCCATCATTGGTTTAATAAACGTACAACTGAACGCGGTGATAATGTTCCACTTACCTCTGTAGTAAATGAGGATCGTCAAAAGGATCTGATAAGTCACTATTATCACCAGATAATGGTAGTTGTCTGATGCTATGGATTGTCCCCCCTTCTTCTATAGCAGACAACACTGGTGGTCGGGAGATATTATGTTTCATGTTATATTTTTCTAGCTGACACATGATCTGTCCTGACCGCCGTGTTTTTGGTGCCACAAAATCCTGATCTGGATCATTTGTTACTGGCTCCACTTGGAATCTGAAATTAAAATCAGATCTAAATTGCGGACTAGAGCAACAGCCATCAGACTCGATCACAGGTTCGATTAGAGTCAGAGAGTTTAAGACTAATGTGCCAGACTATGGAATACTCAAATCGGTACACCATAGCAATTTAGCTTATGGTCGGCAACATTCAAATTCAGCTTTACGGAAACAGCCGAGAATAGCCGAGTTGCCTCTAACGAAAGAGAGGATCGTGGAGTATATTGAAAACCAACCTCGAAGGTTTAGAAGCTGAAGAATCTGGTTTGTCATCTCTCTCCTTTCTAAAGAATGTAAAATTAAAAGGCGTGGAGAACTTCCTCTCTCGTTCTGTGGTAACGACTGGTATATCTCTATCGCTGTGATCTGTATTGGCCCGCTCCCTCTGAAGCTCCAGGTCCTGAGAATCAGATATGTCAAAAGAAGCTCTGCGTACTGGAATTTCTGTGTTGGGTATTGAGTTGGACGGGAGCTTAAAGTACCCTGGACCACCGTTAGTCTGTGGAAGTAACAGCTTGTCCTGTCCAGTGTTGGAATATAGTGATTGTCTCGAATCGTAGAATGATTTTCTGAAATTTACATATATTGATGTAGTTAGAGGATGCAACGTCAGATTTTCGTTTTGATAAGAGATACAGATGGTGGGAATTGAGCTATATCAGTGAGACGACGACTTGTCTTTGACTAAAGACGCCAATCTTAATAAATAACTAAAAAACATCCTTATTGATTTCAATTAGCAAGGCTATATATCTATGTTGTTGATGCATGTTTTGAAAATACAACTCCCTATCAGGGTAAAGTATTTGTCACTGGTTGTTAGTCAAAATAAACGTAAAACTGTACTTACTGAGTATTAGATCTACCAGTAAATAAACTAATGACAGAGCCACTGATATTGCTACCAAACGATCCTTTATTCCGGTGTCTGATGCCATTCATACTGGCACTGGGAATCAGGATCTTCTGCTCCTCGACTGATGGTTTTCTGAAGAAAAGAAATAGTCCAAAAACCCCATTACCCAAGAACACTATGGCAGAGTTCGAGAGGGGTTTGGGGGTAGGGGATAGGCGATCCCCAGAGTCCCATATAATGCTGTACCATGATGACTGAATAACTGGAATGTCAGGAGTCATACTGACCCCATCTTCACAATGTCAAGCTATTACAGACTTCGTCTTATACCTTGACTACAATTTGCACGTTTTTGTACCACAGAATGAAGCGATGTGTTGAGGCCTTTGATTGGATGTATTCGCTAGTATATAATCCAATCAAATCTCTGTCAAACTAATGTGATTACTTACGATAAGTTATAAGTTGAACCTAAGAAATTAGGTTTTTTAGAATGTAACGAAGCTTCAGTGTAAGGTAAATCAGGGACGACCTCATCATTCCAGAATTTATCTTGAACTAGGCCTGGATATTTACCATAACATTGGTCTACCAGCGAGAATGCCACCTGGAATAGGCATAGAAAGATACCGTCAATCTAACCTTGGTCTTATCCATAATAATGGTTCAAAGGGGAAAGCCAACTCTAGACAGCATCACAATCTGACCATAACCGTTCCACGGACGTGATATACGGATTGGATAACGACGCGTTTAAACGTGGGGGCCCTAAGCCGCTCTATCTACCAACTGTTCCACGGCCATCCAAGGTACTAATTTTGTTATTATTAGGTCGTGGCTCAATGGCAGTTCAAAGGGAATACAATTACCATGGAATGGCATCCTCTGTGACCAGTTTTCTAAATGTTATACCTACCTCAGTATGTCTGTCCAGCAGCCAGTTGATCTCATAATCATCATCATCTTCACCAAACGGGTTGATCAGCTGCTCAGCTACCTAGATATTCAAACAGGAATCAGAATAGAACCACGCATAGTCAAAAATATAGATTAAAACGGTGCAGACTGAGATCAGACCACGTCTTACGTCTCAAAGCGATTATAAAGAGGTTTTTGTATGGGTTGGGAACTCATCGATCTTCTATTTGCACGATTGCAATGGAAAATTACGCATTATTCATAGTGGTTTTGTATTGAGAAATTGAGAAAAGACCCCATGCTCCAATTTCAACAGATGACGCCTAATAAAATGGAGATCTGGACAAGTCTTACCTTCAGCCATCCCATGTAGAAGAAGAACTGTAACATTGTGAACAGAGGAATATAGAGATCTAGGTCGTATCCTGGATAGCCTTTATTAGGATCTAGGTACTGTCTACCCAATAAACAGGTCGCAAAAAATATATAAACTGCTAGCGTAGCTACCTAAAAAAAACAACAATCATGAAAAGGAGACAAAATAGAATTGTTAATTTAACTGAGTGTGGAGGGATGGGGGGCGAAGCAGGTTAGACCTAGGTTCTGTGTTGAACATCCACTGTATTGGACCCGTTGGCTGATCTAGCCCACAGCAGGCATAATTTTCTTGCTGTTTACTGTTCTTACCTGAGTATATACTAATGGTATAGTGATCCAATCATACACAAAACATAACGAACATTTATCACGAAACGTCGCTAGTTGCTGAAAAATATAAATAGGGGTGTAAACAACATTTTTAGTTATGTGCAGAACACAATGCTAATCTTGTCAAATGCTTTGATAGAATCATCAAAATTTCAGTATCAGTAAGAGCATTATGCAAGATAACATCAAAGGCTTTGATAAAATCAGCAAAATTCCAGTTTCAGTAAGAACATCATGCGAGATAACATCAAAGGCTTTGGTGAAATCATCATGTATAAGATTACCTCTATTATCATTCTGAGACCAAAATCATTTTCTATCTTTCTCTCTCGTCTAGCTTGTACCAGTATATTATTGGCCCACATTAACGGCACCCAGAACTTATTATATTTACATTTCGTATTTTCAAATATTTCAATTTCTTCTTTAGTGGCAAAACCTGCAACAGACGAAAAATTTCAAGTCAAATTAGACCTTCTGATATGGTTTGGTCCCTCATACAAATTTTATAGTACATATTATTTGACATTGTGACGTTGGTGGGGCCATAACTTGAACCTGTACTATAAATAAACCAATTACTTACAATCGAGCCGCAAAGCGAAACCCGAAATCCAAAACGACATATTGGCAAAACTTTGGTCGCACCTATTCACATGAATGAACTATTCACATGAGGAAGTATATCAATCATAAGTGAGTTTCACGCCCAAATTAGCTTTACAAAGACAGAAATTGTCGAGTCAATTGGATTTACCTGCCTGTATAATATGATCCGTGGAAGGGAATCTCTTCATCACCGCCACACTGACAGATCTGGTAATAATGATTAAACTTAATAACATATATCTAGCTACAGTTCTTCTCATAATTCTCGCTCTGTCATCATCACTATGTAGGTATGTATTCATTATAAACAACGTTCTGCAAGATAAAAAGCTTTATTGCTATATACATGTATCTTGGTAGATGAGGTATTCATTACACAATACATCCAGCAAAAATATCCAAGAACTAGAACCTAAACCCTTATGTTAAAGGGAATGTAAAGAGTTTTTCTAAGCTTTTTATGTGTATTTGGGACACTGTAGACATCGATTTAGACGTCTGTGGTTCTACTAACACGAAGCGTTTCATGACGTCACTATAGCAAAAGCCGCTTTTGATAGTTATAAAGACCTCTGCGATAGTGACGCCATACAACGCATAGTTTAAGTGGAATTGCAAGAACCACAGACGTCTGACTAAAAATTGGAATGGTGTGTGTATAAAGCAATAAGAAACGTTACCTGTCAGGCCACGGAACGTTCATGAACTGTTCCCACCATCTCTTTACAACAAACGACACATAAAAACCGAGGACAAAAGATACTGGAATAAGACTTGTATAGGTATCACAGTGTTGGACTATCTTCTCAAAAATTCTGAAAATAAACATAATTTGTCATCAGAGGTGCCACAGCTGGTGCTTCTGATAGTCAACTGGATGTCCACTTCTGACCTCTTAAACCTACCCAAATGGATTGCAAAGAGGTTTTCTAAACTTTGTATGTGTATCTGGGACACTTAAGGGGGAAGGGGGTGGGTGCAGAGGGGGCAGCCATTCGGGCAGTATAATTACAGATTATGTTGTACTTACAGTTTCTGTTCTAAAGATAAGCCTAGTCGATATGTAATACTAATGAGTGTATACGCTCCACCAAATATCATCATTTCTTTAAACATTAGTTTATACACACTGCCTCGCCATGCTGCTAATAATTTAACAAAACCACCCAGTGATGTAGTGGCTACTTTATATTGGTATATTATAGTCATTGCTGAGAAACTTTACTTCTCGTTTGATTTTGGAATGTTTTGAAGGCGGTACCAGGTGGTTTCTAGAATATAAACGAAACTTATTTAAAGGGAAATGCGCAATTTTGGGAGTTGATTCAAGTGTAGAATATATATGTAAAAAGACGAGTCGATAATTCTGGACACACATGGATTTAAAGGCCCAAATTTCGACAGTAAGTTGTGAAAATATATTGCCCGTTTGTGAGACTAAGGTACGATTGGTCAAAAAATGGCGTATTTGTCTCTTTAAAGAGCTACACAGTCGTCTAATCAATAAATCCGCACATGCAAAACAATTTCGTTAATTAAAAATCTGGTCGAAAGCATGAATGAGCAGGGAGCAATTGCATGGAAAGGACTCCTCAAACGAGAAGTAACATCAGGTGTTTCGAAATAAATACTTGATTAACAATGGCTGATAGAACTCAATTTCAGCTACCCGTAGTTCTTTTGAGAATCGTATCCGGGTTCTCCCGGAATTCAACATAAACTTAGCGTGGACTAAACGCCTAAACGGATATGAGTGATAGAGTGAGAAAAGAGTATACGGATATTTGAAATCAAGCTCAGCTCTATTTTTTCTATCGGCTGGTAAAGAAAATATTTAGGCTACAATATCCCTTGAAGGAGTCACCTCTTACCTTAGTCACAACAGTCATAAGCTGGTCTCTAAGATATCTGCCAATTGATATGGTATGATAGCCCGAATTTTACATAACCATGGTCAACTGTTCGGACCGGAAACTGTTGTCTAGCCTCTAATAGCTGCTTTTGGCAGTACGCGTGATATCTAGATCGAGACTTCCAGACTTGCAAATCCCTGGTCATAATCATTAGGGCTATTCCTAATTCCAGAACGGATCAAAAAGTCAAATTAAGTCGTTGATCAGATGAGCCTAGATAATCCTCATGATTTCAAACATAATCGCGACAATAATCACCCAAAAGTATTAGCCACTTTGTTACGTTATAAGGAAGGGCTAGGGAAATTTTCGTTGATTGTTTGTTACCACTGTGAAATATCTTTGTAATCCTCATTCGTTTACGTTAATATGCCACTGAACCATAGTGCCAAATGCTGCGTTCTTTGATCAGGTCATCGTAAGGAACTATCATAAAAGGGCATGAATTTATTACGACATAAGTGCGCCATGTCGTTACGACGTTATCAAAGTAGGTCATGCTGTTATAACGTTGTTATTAATTGTAGGTCATGTTGGTATAACGTCATTATTAAAGTAGATCATGTTGGTTTAACGTCATTATTAAAGTAGATCATGTTGGTATAACGTCATTATATCGTCATTATTTAAGTGAGTCATGATATTATAACGTCATTATTACATTAGGCCAAACTGATAGAGCGTTGTTATTACTGATGGCAACGTCGCCGTTAAATAAGTGAATCAGACTACGTCATTGAACGGCATAGAGTAACACCATTTTGGTAATTCGCTGTGCTATATCATACCGCAATTAAATACAGACCATAAAACATTATGAGCAAAAAATATCAACATAATTAAAATAGTTTCATAAGTTTTTAAAAATTTGTTAGAAACTATTCGAGAACTTCGTTATCAACAAAATTAATTCTTAGCCTACCTGCGTTACAAGCTTTCAAAACCAAGCAGCTACAGCTCCAAAAAACCTTTGGTTGAACTATTCCCTAAAAAGCACGTACTTTATACTAAAGAATTCACATAAAAGTCAAACATATGTGTTCATAGGTGCATTTCAAATGCACCTACGTCAACAGGATTTACCTGAAAAATTTATTCAAAAAATAATTTCTTGATGTCACTAATGTCGTCTAAATTTGAAATTTTATTAGTTTTTTTCACAGTATATAACGGGTTTTGGTGGTATTGTAATTACAGTTTTATGACATAAGATTTATACGGTACATGTAATGTCTTGACAGATGATATTAAATCTTATTTTGACTTTATATATAAATAAAAAAACAACAATTCTTTAACTGTTGATGTCACATTTCCTTAAACGTTCAGTTTATATTTCCTTACAGTCAACAGTAAAGACATCTTCACACTGTCAAAGTATTATTACCATCATGGTGTTCGTAATACCTTGATGTTGTGAAGATGCAGCAGTGGATCTAGTAGACTTGTTAAAAAGAGGCTACCCCATCTGCTGTGTTTTAGCTAAGGCATTTATTGATATATTATCAGACGAAGGTTAATTCTTATATTTTCAGCAATTTATCCTTAATTTTGTTACTGGTGACATCATATATGTGTATTATTCAAGTATTTAAATCTAAAATTTTTGGGTTGAGATTTTTGGCTCATAGTAAGGTACACCTAAGTTAGTTAGATGTCTTTGAGCAGTACTGAACATAATAGCAGTAAGAAAATAGAACTAATTCATTATATAACTAAATATTTCACGTATAGTGCCAGAGTTTTTGCCCTTGTTATCAGAATTTATTAGCACTAAATGTTACGAATAAGAAACAATCTAACAGGTGATAGTGTTAAACAAAAAATGTCACTCAATTAAAATAAGATGTAACTGAACTAGTTGAGAATTAAAACAGAAGATTACAGTCATTGGGAGATAACAGATGTAATAATGTATTTTAGTTTGAAGTTTATACATGCAATTAATATCGTGGAAAGGCAACAAAATTCAGGATATTAGTCTTTTTAACATAGGAATAGTAACATGTCAAACTAAATAATTTTTTATTCATTTCATGTAGTAGCTTACATAGCAAACAATACAACCTTTAATCGTTTGAGAGAGTGCACATAGCTAATGTTGTTATATAGGTATCTGGGTTTGACAACTCGGTACCTCTGTCAAAGAGTCAACAGGGCTAATGATCTTTATTTGGTATATAGGTTTGTCAACTTGACATTACTTACCAATGTCAAACGGAATAACTATAGTAACTAAGAAAGGCACAATTAAAAGAAAATCCATGAAGCGAACACAGCACAAACTTTCTGAAATTGGTCTCCAATAATTTCACTATGCGAACATGCGATATTGCGAATTGTCCGCCATCAGCCACCGTACATTACAGATCGTCATATTACAAGAAAGTCAATGAAACGAACACAGCACAAACTTTCTGAAATTGGTCCTAGTTACTATCATAAGGCAAAGATGTAAAAAAAAATCTCAAAAGTGTCAGAAATTCCGTTTTGATTTGCAATTTAACACAATACAAAAAATCTTTACTGGAATTTTATGGCACGCAATATTGAAAAATAAAACTTGTGAGATTCTGTTATAAATCCCAACAAAACACAATACAAAAAAACTTAAACTGGAATTTTATGGCACGCAATATTGAAAACAGTTTTGTTGATGCTGGGAGCGAGATCTGGGCGTCTGGTAGAAATTACAGAAAAATATAAAAACAGATTCGACTGTTTACAATGTACCTGACTCCATTACCGACATTCCTCTTTCTCTGTCTTGCATCACACCATGAAGATCTGATTGTTTTTTAACCATGAGTATATCTGAGATATGTTTGGCCGCCATTATGATAAAAGTATATCTGTCGACTCTAATGGCAAGTATTAAAAGCAATGTCAAAGGTATCTTTGCCATAGCTAATATATATATATTTATTAAAGTGATAGTGAACAGGTCAGCGACACTGATACCAACAATTTGCACCATTTTAATTTTCAGTCAGACATCTGCGGCTCTTGCAATACCACTAAACCTAAGCGTTTTATGACGTCACTATCGCAAAAACCCTTCAATATCATTAGCGTAAAATTCTGTCAAACCATATTCCGTATCTAAAGCCAATTCAAAACCTAATTCCACATGTTAAAGACAATTCCATGAATGAATTGAGTTTTTTTTTTAGACGGCTACATTCCTTTAATATAATGTTAATGCAACCAGAAAGCACTGACAAAGGAATGTTATCTCGACATAAAGAATGCCTTGTTTTGTTCAGGTATATTCAAGTTGACACGAGTTTTCCAAGCGAAATATTATTTTGTTTTGCTGTATATAATGGAATGCCAGTAACCAATAACAATGAATAAAACAGTAAACAATCCATCCTCTATAATTGAAATATGCAGTAACTTGACAATAGACTTAAAGGAGATGTATGCAATATTTTCATTATCAAAACGTGGTAAATTATACCTGAAAATATTTCTAAAGTATGCTTTTTATATTATATATCTTCTAGATAAAAAAAGGGTTAATTAAAAACGGAGAGTTCTAATTGTTAATTAATCAGTTTTTTGGTATTTTGCGTTTTAGCTGGGAGACATATTTCTCTACGATTAGAGGTTTATTTTACTTAAATCTGTACAGTAGTTTTCTACCTCTAAATAGCATATTCAAGCAACTTAAAAAGTTTTCGTATACTATTTAATTAGCTTTGGAGTTTAAAATTAACGGAAGGATGTCTGATATTGCATGTATTGGCTTTCGGCCTTACATTAACCTGAATTCAGGGACAAGATACCTTTAGTGAATTATTTTGTATATTGAAATATTGAAATATTAAAATATGTAACAAAACACCGATACACAGTATAAATTCATAGTTCATAGATAACAACCCAAAATAACATGTTATCATGATATATGCATTCAGATGGTGTGAATATGTGTATGCATTTTGCACTTTATAATATATTCCCTTTGGGGTGGGGGGTACTGGCTGGGTCGGGATTAATATCTTTCTCATGTGGTCAAAAATAACGGTTGCTAGGACTCTGTCTAGACTGGTGAATTTCTACAAGAATATTCATTGACTGTGGGTACAAATAGGGGGCAGACTAATAAAATGGGGGGGGGGGGGGATTGTCTAGACTGAATTCAAAATTCCATAGTCACAAGCCCCTCATGGAGCATCTGAAAGGGTATTCTCAAGAAAATTTTCGAAAATTTGAATTGATTTGGATCATTCTTACAATATGATATATGGGGTAAAAACGCATTAAAATCACATTCTTGAATTTGTCAAAAATTAAGTTGGGGTAAAAAATTGGGGTTGCAAATCACCCCCACCCCCACCCACCCTGTACCCACACTGGCGTCGCCACAAAGTATATTGGTATACCCTTGTAAATGACATATAGCTTCAAATAAGCATAGAAAACTATCACCTTACCTTAAATTTGATTTTCACTTGTCAAAATTCACAACTCAGCACAAAAAATGGCGAATGCTAATCTCTCGGTGTTTCCTAAACAAAAGACAAATGTAAATATTTACACCTGGAAATCCTAAGGCGTGTTCCGTGTCTTATCTGAAGACTTTCAATGTTTTGACTTGAATCTATTCGATCCTATATCATCAACTAGTCCGAAACATCTGCCTCTGTTCAAACTTCGGATAGATCGGGTATCATCATAACTTTCGTATTGTTAGTATCACGTAACTTGGTGACCCTTGAACTTTTGGCTTTTTTAAGTCGACGAGAGATCGGTTTTGTTCAAAAAAGCTTTGATGGAAACTGCACACGTGACGAAAATGATACTATATAGAAAGAAAATGATGGTATGACGGAACCTCACAAATATCCATCTTTCCGAATATTATATCTTGGTTTGGTGGATCCGATTTAAATCGGTGCGGGAAATATCCATACAACAAGGCCTAGTTTTTCTGCCTCCACTTCAGCCGACAACTTCAAAATAGCTATCAGAGGCTGGAATAGAGGCAGATGTTTCGGTTTATTCATTAATATGTGCAGTATCTGTATCAATGTACAGTATAAAGAGGTCGACTTATCTCGTTGTGCTGAATAAAAAAGTGCATGTAGATAAACATCTGAATATTATCGTACCCCATTAAAGAGACGGCACCGAGTAAACATGAAATCACTGGGATTGCTGGGATTTAAATGCGAAAGTAGCAAATTAAAGTGACATGCTGAAGCGGTCAGGGCCCTCAGGTCAATATGTTTCCTAGGGCCCCCACCCTAATGCCCAAATAGGCTCTTCCTGCTTGTTCCTTACCCTTGCCCTACATATACTAAATTTTCTTATCGGGTTTAGTCTAATATATTCTTCAATATTCGTTCAAAAAAAAATTGTAATCAAAGTCGTACGATCCCTGACTCCCATAGATCCTCGCACCACGCCCTGCGGCTAGTGTTTCTAACTTGTCTGCATAGGCTATAATCTGTAGCTGGTTTTGAACTAAATATTTCCGAAACTGTCCTACCTTAGTGACGGCCTGTCCTAGCCTATAGACATGTATTGGTTTTTGAATACTCTTTTGGGAAGAAAATCAGAGAATCAGAAATTTTCCTACCTGGTTGACGACCCGACCTAGCCTACAGACATGCATTGGTTTTTAAATTCTCTTTTAGAAAGAAAAATCAGAAACTGTCCTACCTGGTTGACGATCCGTCCTGGCCAAGACACGTGAACTAATAAAGCCTACATCTACTGGTAGTGTATACTGAGAAGAAAGTGGGTTATTGTACCTCGGAATAAATAATCTAATTTTATTATAAACTCTTACACTACTGTCAAAATATTACCCATCTTCTGTCAAGACAAATATATTATATAGGGAGGGGGTTCAGGTGTCTTTAATTTGCCCTTCTTTATATAGGATATATTTTGTGTTTGGTTTGAGTTCGTAATGCAAATTATAAGAGCAAGTGCAGACATATTTTGGCGTTCTGGAAAACAGTCGTTGAATGACTCTTATAATAGGCCTTATCTGAAAATATGTAGGCCTATTCGGTAATCTTCGGCAGTTTCCTTAGAGCTGAATCTGTGGTAGAATGCAAGAAGAACTTTTACGATAAATCGTTTAATGGATGGTCGAGGTCAAAACCAAACAAAAGGTATATGATAAAAAACAATTTAGATCCTAATTTTCTGCTCCGGTTTGGCCTGAAGGAAATGCCGGGGATATACTGGTTATCTGACTTAAAAAATGAGCAGCTTACGTCAAAAAAAAAAAAACAGCCCTAACGGCAAATCAGACATACCGGTATAATATATACGACATAATATATTGTAACTGTATGTAATTATTTTATTTTCTACTATTTCATTTTATCGTCGAACAGATCATTTTTTCACTTGCCCTCCAAGACACATATCAGCTTGATTGGGTTTTCGGTATTTGGTAAAGTAATATAGAATAGTCATTGTGAATTAAATAATTGCGGTAAGTTAAGTAATCACTGAGTAGAGTAGTTGCTGTGGGTATTGAGTAGTCGCTGCTGGTAAAGTAATCACTAATGATAAAGTAATCACTGCTGGTAAACTAATCACTATACTAGTAAAGTAATCACTGTTGGTAAAATAATCGCTCTGAGAACATTTGTCACTACTGGTAAAGTAGTCACTACTGGTAAAATAGTCACAACTGATGAATTAATCACTGAGAGGAAAAATAATCACTCTGGGTACAGTAGTCACTGCTGGAGTAGTCGGTGCTGTTGAATTAATCACTGCTGGTAAACTAATCACTACTGATAAACTAATTACTGCTGGTAAACTAATCACTCTGAATACAGTAGTCACTACTGGCAGAGTAGAGTATTAACAGTGAGTAATGTAATCACTGCTTGTAAAATAATCACTGCTGGAAAAATTACTCACTGTTAGTGAGTAAAGTTGTAATAAATATGCATTTCAACTTTATACAAATAGGTCTAAGCGATTTGCAAAACACATTTTGTTGTATCGTGTATAACTTCTGGTGTTCCTTGTACACAACGTTTCAACAATTTACATTGTCATTCTCCTTGGTTTTACTTTCTACATTTTTATAGCTGTGTCTGCAATTTAACTTTTGTAGTCTGAAACATTTGTAGTCTCCCCTTAATTAAAGTGTATTTGTGGTCTGTATGTCTTTGCATGAATAGATGCCCTTGTTTCTGGAAATTTCCTAGGTGTCGCTTTCGGAAAACCCAAAATCTGATTGGTTAATGGATCTATGACCAAAACAAACTGCGTCATCGGCAGCAGATATTCTAGACGGAGGAAAGGTTTGTAAGTAACGGAAATAAGCAAAAATCTACAAATTTTTAAGTTCGATCTTCTTTCTTTTGACCTGTCTTTCACTTACTGAGTACACTAAAGGTACTCAGAGAATTTGAGTCAATATTTTTCAGACATTTTGTTACAAATTTTGATTAAATTTTGTCAACAAAATGAAGGCGGAGAAAGTCATTAAAAATGGCCGATTTTTAGCAAATGAAAAATCACATAAAATATTGGGGCCAGGAAAAGTACTCTGTTGTATATTAGGATCGAAAATCATAAAGCCTTTGAGGTATTTTCAATCAAATTGATCATCTGTTTGTATTTTTGTGTTTTAGGTGAGGATTGTGTGAAGATAACTGGTGTAAACTGGAATAGCCTAGTGGTGAGTGAGTAGGAGTAGATCTAGAATTAGATGTGGAAAATTACTGGGTCAAGTTCAAACATTGAGTTGCTAATTTGGTTCTGGGTTAGATTAACATAGCTGTCGTTTGCAAACAGCTGTTTAATCTCAAAATATAACATGTCAAATTGATTATAAAATTTTTTGAGCCAACACAAGCTCACTAGTGTCAAATATTTATCAAATATTTAACAATCATCATCATTCCTCTACCTCTCAAATATGACATGGAAAAAAAAAAGTTTAGCTTACGAAAACAATGATTTAAATTTCAAAATCTAATGGTGTGAATTGTATTGATTCAGAGTAACAACCTAGCATGGAATAAGGCATCTTCTCGGTCATAAAATTTTGGTGTAAATAGTGTTAGGCCATGGGTTGAATTGAATTGTTCCCATGTTATTAACACCTTGATTTTTTTTTTTTTTTTTTCTTTCAGAAAGTGTGAATTCGAACAAAAAAAAAATAGACAATATGAGGGAAGAAATTGCTGCAGCTGTTGTGTTTGTCAAGAGACTTGTGCAGATGAATGACAATTTATCAAATTCTAAAATTGATGAATTTTCTTCATGTCTCTCCACCATATTAGTGAGTCGATTCAGAAACCATTGGTACGCAGATAAACCATTTAAAGGTCAAGGTTACAGATGTATTCGAATCAACCCCTGTGATCCTAAGGACGATGTGCTGGAACAAGCAGCTAAAAAATGTGGTTTGAAATTCTGGGATTTAAATATGCCAAGTGAAATGACTTTATGGGTGGATCCTGATGAGGTTTATTGCAGGTGTGTGGCAAATCTTTTAATTATTTCCAATTCTCTCTGTTGAAATGAAGTTCTGGAGCAAGTCAAGCTTCTTGTCAGATGTATGAAAGGACAGACTGGAACAGCTAGTGTTAGGTTACGTCAAAATATTGTGGTTGTGGATAGCAATTAGCGTGTGAAGAGTCTCAATAAGCCAGTTGACCCAGATGAAAATTGATACGGATAATTCATTTCCAAGAGGTTTGGTAAAAGTCAAGCTGGTGGATCCTTTGTGAAA
This sequence comes from Lottia gigantea, assembly GCF_000327385.1. Classification (NCBI taxonomy): domain Eukaryota; kingdom Metazoa; phylum Mollusca; class Gastropoda; family Lottiidae; genus Lottia; species Lottia gigantea. The sequence continues at coordinate 571,125 of NW_008710807.1, read as the reverse complement.
CTAAGTCGTCCTTCATTTTTGTTTCTTTCTTTTTTTGACCTATATTTTGAGGTCTATGGAAGCTCTTGAATTTGCATTTGTTGGGTTTTTGTAGTAAGTTTTTTTGCAATTTATATTTAATATTTTGAATATTTTTTCTTGTAGATTTGGTGAAACTACAGGTGCCTGTTGTCTCGTGGCCTCATTTAAAAATGGACGAACTGATAACAAAGCTCATACGATAGATCTGGAAGATTTAGTGGAGCGAAGCAAACAACAAAGTCTTCACATCATGGGTTCAAGAAATTATTATTCTAACACCAATAATAATTTTAATCAGCTTCATAACAAGGTCCATCAATATCACAACCAATCCTTCACCCTCGTTAACGATCAGGTTCACTGGCAGCAACAGCAGCATTCGAGTCACGGTTATTCCTCTTACAACAAAAATCTCAACAGAAAAAATTACAAGAAAGGATCCAGCTCCAAGTCATCCGATTCCGATTCTGATAGTGGCTCCCATGACAGGTTTCATTGGGCATGTAAAAAATCAAACATTACTGTGTCCAAAGCCTAGTATTGTGATGAACTGTGTTTTACGTGTTTTTAAAGGACTCGGTCGGAATGGAGGCAATTTGTCATTACTCTGATGCTCTTGGATAAATTTAGTATGTGTGAATCTTTAAAATATTTCCGAAAATCAAGTTTTAAAAGAAATGTTCGGATTTTGATTGGATTTATTCATAGAAATTGACTGAAATAGTTTCGAAACTTGCTAATCAAAAAGATATAGTGGTATATGTATAGATAATGTTTTCTAAAATAGTTTTATTTTGGATTGTTTCAAGGAAGGTTAGCTGAAAATCTTCTGATAAGCTGCCTTTTAGAATACAGCATGCAGTTCACTTCATGATATTTTACCAAGAGCATCAATTCTATATACCGTAATGGAATTCAAAGCTTTTATTCTAATTTTAACTTTTTGATTGGTGCCACAGAATTAATTTATGTTATTTAAGATTTACCATAATTATATGTGATCACAGCCTAGCACTTTTGATGTTCCCGAAACTTTTATTTTTAATATGTGATGCCATTATTTTAGGACACAACTTATTGGTAGTCTGAATATGAATTTTTTCATGCCTTTTGGAATCTTGGAGGGTTTTGTCTTTTGGTGCTAGTTTTATCTCCTATTTGCATCTGTTAAATTTCGAGTTTGCTCCTCTTTCATTTGGATCGAAAAAAAACAAAAAGGGTGTGGCAAAATATTAACTCTTTTTTAACCCAGATTTCGAAATTTTGTCATAATTTTGGTCGAAATCATTAAGATTTGAAAAATATTTTTGTTAAAAAAGATCTATTAAAAGAGCTTTCATTCCAAGGAAAAACATGACTTCAGACTACCAAAGTTTTAAGATATGTTTGGACCAACCTATCATTATTTTATTGTCTATTTTGAAATGCATCAGATGTGCTACGGGTAAAAAATAATGTCCATTGTATTATATAGTTGCATGCTTTTCTTTCTATTTATTCCAATCATGTCCTGTTTCATGCGATTTTGATTGGCTTCACGACTTAACAGTTAGCTTGACCAAGGATTTTAAACTCTTCACATGCTAATCAAAGTCATGCGTCATGTATCAAATAGTTTTGGTATCTGTTCAAAGCTGATGGGCTTCAGGCTCCAAGTATAGGTTGACTAAAGAGTTTACACCGTTACCATGCTAATCAAACCATGCTTTCTTGTTAGATTATGGTATGCCATAAGTATTTAATCAACATCAAGACACTAGAATAGGTTGACCATAGGAGAAGCCATGTTTGAATTAAGCCATTGAACATAGACCCCAATTTTAAATTTCGGGCGCAATTGATGAGATGTCTTTTTTGACCTTAATGGATTTAATGATAAATCCCAAAAAAATGTGAGGCGTGGTAGCTGCTTTGGGTGTAGACTTCTTTCATCCATGCATCACACCATTTCCTTACTATTTGAGATGCGAACAAACTTTGTCATTCATTAGAAATCCACCTTCAATAAGTCACAATACAAACTTTTTAAGGGCAGGGTAAAAAAAATGTGATCTTTTTATAAAAATGAATATTTTACTATATATCCTTAGCAAGGACTCATGTCATATCAGTCATATGGTATAGTAATAATATTGAATATTGTTGATATACCATGAATCATAATACTTCATTATACTTTTCATCACTTTGATAATCCATTAGTTATTTCAATCATGGCAGTCATTTATCGGTGCAAAAACCTTGGTATCGAAATTGTTCAAACATTGTTATCAGAATTGTATGTAAGCACTAAGTTCTGAACGATAGGTAAATTGTTAGAAATCAAAAGTTGTTCTTTATGTATTATCTTTGAGAAATTTTGACAGCTCTGACCCCTTTGTTATACATAGTCTTTAGTTAAGTTCAAAATATTTTTTCAGTCGTTTTTTAAAAAGCAACTGTTATGAACCAAATGATTAGTTAATTCTGCATCAGTATGTCTCAACTTTGACAGATGGAAAGCCAAAAAAAGTAGGTTAATGCTGGTGTCCTGGTAAAATTACTCTCATTGTACACTGCATGATGTTGCCTCTCTTCATTAGTCAAATTAGGTGCAGAAGAGTAGGACGTAAAACTCCATTCATTTAAGTATTTCTTTAGATAGGTAAGATTATGTATTACTTCGTTGCCTTAAGATTTATAAAAGGGCATTTATCGTTCAATTGTTTTGTAAAACCAGAATTTAGTCTTGACCATGTAAGAAGTTATGCCATTTGGATCAAGGCATCTGGCTCTCTTCAAAAAAAACTAAATTCTGTTTGATTTGAGTAATGAACTGTCAAATTTAAGTGTTAAGTTTTCAAATTTGGAAAGAGCTAAGGGTAGCTTAAAACAGTGGGTCATCTTAAATGTCCTGATTTTTACGGCCAGTATCTTTTTTTGTCATTTTCACAATTTTATAAACATCACCTGTCACCATAACTACGATATTAAATGTGATAATTTGTATAATAGAATGTTATTGAGACGATATTATTGGCCGATGTGTACATAGTTTATATTCCCTCCAATCAGATCTCTCCATTTACTTTCTGGTTTGTATGATAAAGGTTTTATTCAGCCATAGGAAGATATTTTTAACTCTTCATTTTGTAAGGTTAGAAATAGTGTTTCATGCATTTGACATCCCTTGATTCTGTAATGAACTCTTCTGCACATGCATATTTATATCTTTTGATACATAGATGATATGTTTGTTTGGATTAGTTCATTATTAAGATAAGAGGTGTTTTCATTGATTTCATGCCTTACTTCATAGACCAGAATGTGACATTGAGAAATTTTTCCAAAAGAAGCATCTGCCTTTTTACCTTGCCTCTAAATTTTTGTGCCATGTGATTTTAATTTTTTCTCTGAATGAGTGAATTCCTCTAGAATGCAAAATGAATTCTATTTGAAAACTTGGTCAACAATGCTTGTCTTGGCTGGAATATTGCAAAGTGTAAGAATATTTTTAATGAAAAATCTGACGCATTTTCACCTATATTGCTAAATATTTAGAATTGCCATCGGTGTGTTGAATTATATTTAGGGCATTTAATTAAGATTAGTTATATCTTGTGGTCTATAGTTAACGATGCTTGCAAAAAGTCTTATCAAGGATGCTAAGACAAACAGTTTAGTTTTATTTCAGGAAAGGTAGAGTTTTGAAAATTTCGTATTGTGATGGGCTTAAGCATTTATGACATAAGTTGATTTGCTGTAAGAGTTTGTAATGACTTTTCCTGAACTTTGTGTGTATTAGGGATTGTTTATGGCATAATCAAGACCCACAGATGTCTTAATGAAATTTGCAAGATGCAAATTGATGATATCATTGTCCACAATATACATAAAATGTTCAGAAAACATTTTTATAATCTTTTTAAAACTGAAAATTTTTTCCAAATAAGTAATTTATGGCATTTATTAATTGGTCGTTTATCCCAGAAATTTTGTCAAAATCTGCCTTTTCCCACGTGTGATGTCACGTGGTGCGCTTTAGATGTTTAGTGTGTGTTTATGCTATTTAAGGATTTTTCAGGGTTGATTGTAGGAATCCATGGAGAGTTATCAATCATCCCCAGTGTGTGATATTCATGTGCTTCGTGTTCTAAACATGAGAGGTGCTATTTACAATCAAATTAGAATCTATTTTTTAAAAAAAAATTAGCAATTTTTAACGACATTTTCATTATGTCTCGAAAGTGGAGTGATAGTCATATGAAAAATTGTAAATATTTTATCCTGAAAAATCCTACCTTATTTATCATCTAGTTTTTAATTTATAATCTTTTTATTTGACTTGATTATCAAGTGCTATTCAGGGCAGTATCTTCTTAATGTCTCTATTATCCAGTACTATTTTGCAGGGGCGTTATTCACAAATCTGAACTTAAATTGATAAACTCCTGATTTGGAGAAATACAATAGTTGGTTAATTATTCTAATTTCCAAATCAATTACTAAATTAAATTTTTTGGGGAAATACAAGACTCTTAATTAGTTAATAAAACTAAATTCAAAATTAATTTTGTGTTTGACCAATGAAATTATGAGAATTCTAAATTTAAGTTAAGTTTTTGTAAATATGGCCCACCAAGGCATGGTATAGAACATTTAACAAGATTATGCCCAAATCTGTGGTTTTAAAACTTTATCAAATTATAACCATTCTAAAATATCTATGAATTTGAATTCAACGATTGAATACTATTGTAAATTTGAGAAAGATATCCATTATTTGCATATGATTTTGAAATTTGCATGACTTAAAGAAGAACTGTTCTACATTAGCTCTATTGATGTATTGAGCACATATTTATCATTTGAAAACATTCTTTTCTTTACCTCTTAAGATATATAAAATATACATTTTCTTTTGAAAGATGTGTCAAAAAAATTCAACTATATAACTGTATTGAAAATCATTTAACATTTTTAAAAATTTTGATTAAAATTTACAAAATTATAATTTGAAAAAGTTGATAAAGCCTTCAATTTTAAAATAAAAACCACAGAAAAATCTTATTATTTTAAATCTGAAGTTTTAATTTCTATCTCTACAATGGAGGTGAGTCTGAAAAACCAGCTCCCTGTTTAGATTGTGGGTTTTAATTAGGGCAGTATTACATGCTAATAATATCTTGACAGTTTCGAATAATATCATCTACATATTCCATTACAAATGACTTCAGCTTATGCCTCATTCGATACCTTTCGTGTTTAATGTGTTCACAGGGTCAATGTTGTGAATTTTTGTTTGATATTGGGTTTCTTTCATATATATTTCCTGTGACATAGATCTCAAAATAATTGGTTGCCAAAATTGATATTTCATGCATTTTGTTCAAATTGTATCTGGTCTTTATTGCAGCTAAATGAAAAAACTTGAACCAATGCATTTTGGCTTTTCTGTACCATTCTTTTGAAACACATTTCCTGAATTTGCATAGAATTTATTTTCATAAATTTGTCACAGATTGGCTTAAAATTTATTTATATTAATCAAAACCTTGAGGTATGTTACAAATTCATAATGGCAATGTCCTCAATATTAGCCATATACTTGAAAAAATGATATATTTTTGCCTTCAATCTCTGTTTTATAAGAAAAGATTTGCTGGCTCAGCATGACAATATTCATTGTAATGTAATATGGAGATTGTTCAAGATAGAAATGAAGTATGTAATATAAATTATAATAATTATACCAGAAGGTTATAATATATTATTATTATATTTTAGTTATAGCTGACATTCCAATCAGTATCTCGCTATCTATTATAGCTTCTAGTTTTAAACAAACATTAAATCAATGTTCACCTGTAGACTGTCTTTATTCTTTTTACTTAATGTAGCCCAGGGGTTTTCAACCTAAGGGTAAAGGGGTAATTTTGAAATATGCGGTGCTTTGTAGTCTAGCATAAAATCTTTGGAAATCATTATTTAAGTTGGTCTATTCAGTCAGTCTTATTCACAAACATGCAATCAGTCAAGGATCCTGAAAAAGGGGTTAAAGAAGGAAAAAGGTTGAAAATCCCTGATGTAACAACTCTGGCCATACCCTGAAGTTATGTGATTTCCATATCAGTACGTCCAACTTGCTTCACTATCATGAAAAGACTTGGTTGAAAAATCTGCATGTTCCGTTTGAACCCATAACATTGCCGTCATGCAATCACCACTTGAGTAGGGTTGGGGAAAAAATAATGGTGGTTTTAAGCTTTGAATGTAATTCTCATGCAACTGAGTTGTGTTTGGAACTCATAACCATTTTCCTTATTTCGCAAACATACTCAACTGGTGATTGGCACAACGTCTAACTACAGCTACTGTGTATGGTATTAGCAGGCTTGAAACTTTCAGAGTCTACATTTAAACTGACAAATATTCAATTAATATTTCAAATTTTTATTCAAATGAAATGGAATGGTGGATGAAATTAATTTAAAAAAAAATTATTTAAATTAATGGTGGAACATCAGGATCATCTATAAAATCTTCGCTATTAGGTCTCTCTGTTTTCTTTACTGTTTTCTTACTTCCTAATGGAGGCACTATGTCCTTTTTATCTTTAACAATATTGGAAATATCCACCCCTTTATGAGCACTAGGCTCTACTTCTAGTCGTTCTGTGTTGGATTTATCAATTTTTCTAGGCACCGTTTTCTTGAAACTTGGATCAACTTTTGCCTTCGGTAACGTAGATATGATCGATCCATCTGTACATAATTTTGGCATGTAGATAACTAAATGCCCAGTTGTTTGAGACCGTTTTGCAACACTGGAGTCAGATTTGACTTCCTCTGGGAGACAGAGTTGAAACACTTTGTCTTTGACTGTAACACGAACATAGGTCGGTTGTACGTCACAGTCTAACAAAGATGTGTCCATGTGTTTAAAAATGGCCAAGTCTAATATAATATTGTTTGTGTCGTCCTCCGTCAGCGTGAAATCAATTTTCGCTTCGTTCACGTTCAATGGTCGCCCTTCATCATTGAAGAGTCTACGTGGAGCTTTCTGAACTGTTGCTTCTTTTGGTTTATTTTTATCTTTCTCTTTCTGCATTTGTTTATGGACAGCCATTCTAGATTCTGGTGTAAAATCAACTTTTTCATTCCAAAATTCCTTATCTTCTTCTTCTTCTGCCTTTTCTTCAATTTTTTTCTCTTCTTGGGCTTCTTTGTTCATGTCTGTGTACCATCTTCCATCAAAACCTGCTTTCTTGTCTTTCTTTAATTCATCTTTCATCTTTTCCTTTTCTTCCTTTTCTGCGGCTTCTTTCTTCTGTTTCTCTCTTTTCTTTTTGTATTCTCCTTGCTGCTGTATAATCTGAGCTCTCGTGATGGCATAATTTTGCAAAGCCTTGATTCTTTCAGCTTTTCCAATTTCCGTGCCGTCCAAATATTGAAGTTGCGGTAAAGTTCCAAGAACATATTGCCTATATCCTTCGTATTCCGTACAAGGGTTTCCTGTTAAAAAAAGTTCCCTTAGATGATATAAATCCTTTAAGCTCTCTATGCTTGTGAGCTCTCCAACAAAATTCACAGTCAAATCCAACTTATTCAAACATTCACAACCTTCCAGATTTTCCACTCTTTCTACATTGTTCAAAGCTAAATTTAGATATTCCAATTTCTTGAGTCTGTTCACGTTTTCGATTTTTGGGATCAAGTTACTCTGAAGGTATAAAATTTTCAGATCTCGACACCATTTATCCAAATATTCGATCCGTTCAATATCTTGTTGGTGAAGTGAAACTTCTTCCAGAGTCGAGATTTCACAGTTGTTGTGTTCTGATCTTTTCCGGATCAGATTTTCCGAAATTCGAACCATTATTTCGGTGGACGTTTAGTTCGTAGACTGGAAGCTGTCTTGAAAGTTAAGAGTTATCCCAGAAACTGAAAATTAATTCAAAATTTTGTGCAGAAAACGTGTATTTTGCCCTTAGAAACGTTTGTTTGTTTACATACTTGTACCGTATTCGACTCCCTAACTAAAGAGCTCCCAACAAGGGAAGTAACTCCTTGTAAAAAATTCATACCACAACAACGTTTTTATGTAAAAAAAATAAAAAAATCATATGCAAGAATGGTTTGAATAAAAGACTAAATCTATGAAAATAAAATCATGCCCAAACAAGCATTGCTTGTCATATCATAGACCCCAGGCATTTGCCGTAGTAAACCATTAATTGTTCATTCTGCCACAAGCACAACCTAGAGTCATCTGACAGAGGTACAAGTTGCACTCTGTGGTCAGTAGGCTATCCATTATGGGTCTTTCCCCAAAACAATCATGCTTAAGTCTGTAAAATAATAAATAAATCCTTAGTCCATTGCTCTGTCTGGTAATGTAGTGTATAATATCTAACTAAAAGGTCAATGGATGTGAAATATGAAAAATGTAGATTTCCGAAATCACCACGTATAGCCTTTTCACTTAATAAATTGTATATATTTTTTATATGAAATACGCATTTTCCTTTTCATTTAATATAGGACAATTCCTCAGTTTCACCAGTGAAAATGTTTATCATGATTTCCATGGTTATTAATGTTCCTGTGGGAACCAGTATTCTTCTTATGTATTTCAGATTCGGAAGATAATGGATTTGCATTTCAAATATTCTATATCATTCTTTTAAACTAACTTCACAAACATTGCCGTATCACTAGAGGTTACGCCTACATGCCTGTGCCTGTGCTTTCGTAACATTGCTTAACCGCAATGTTACAACCTAAAGTTCCTACCTAAACACACAGTCCTGTTTAGCCTACCTCCAATAAATTCTCCAAAACATGCATTTTATTCGATATTACTCATTGAAAGGCTTAACAAAAAGATAAAAGTCCTTTGATTGAATATTATAAAGAATAAATAGCAAATTCCAGCAGAAGTCAACTTCCCGCCAAATTTGAGCAATGACCTTGAATTCACCTTAAAGGCAACACGCGCCGTCATTTTTCTACCCAGCAGATGGCACATTTTAAGAATTGTGCCATTATATTAAGAAATAATAATGTATAAAATGCATCAAAAGGTTATAATAAAGGAATTGAAAACGGCGCGTTATGACGACATGTTTCACATCCAATGAAAAATAGCCTGCTCAATATTTAGATAAAATGTCACGTGCTCGAACATATTGAAGCTGATATAACTTTGGACATAAAGGTAATGGATAAATCTCTATTTTTATCTAACACTTCGTTTTGTTCTTTTCTTCCCTCACTGATGACGGTTCTTGGCATTTAGGAATGTCAAATTCCGAAGGATAGAGTCAAGGTCATCCATGGAATCGTATCTGGTGAATGCCTCTTGGCTTTGTTTTGATTCTGTGAAAATAGGGCTAATGAAGTTCTAGCTATGACGTGGGGTAATTTATTCGAAAACCTCTTCAATAACAATTCTCGCTCTTCGAGGTAAAATTTTTGAACATTTTTCTTACGTTTGCATGTGGTGACGTTTTCATCATCGTCTTTGAGCAAAATAAGAGGTTATTTTCGACTGTCATTGTAAAGAAAGAAGAACAGTCAGCCTTTTCTTCAGCCAACAACTAGTGATGTTAGGTCTATTTTTAGCCCTAGCTTTGTTCGACTCTTTATAACCTCAAGTTTACGTTTATATTGAAGATTGTCATTAGTTGTATTTAATTAAGGATAATGTGTATTTAGTAAGTTATATAACATAAGATAATGTTTATAACTTACAATCAATATCCAGCATGGGGTATATCAAATATTAACCAATGAAATAAAGGGCACCTTGCACCATTGGTTAGAAATTAGGTATATAAAAAGTATGTTATGAAGAGTGTATTGGCCTATTTATGTGATAAGTAACAGCTGATTGTGGTATTTTAGCATCTTTCAAGGTAAGATGAACTGTATAGGCCTAATGATATACCAAAAACAATTTTAATATTGTTGTTCTAAACATGTTTTGATATTTGATTATCATTATACTAGGCTTGTATACATATTAAAACTGGCCAATTGCCACAACCACCAGCAACCGTTCCAAGTTATTACTACCGGCATGGTGTAATCTTCACCTAGAACATCTTGTAGACGATGAACCCAGTGCTGGACTGAAATGACAGGGGATTGAACCCTCAACAAACTGAAGGAAAAGGCTGGGGGCTTAGATGGATCGAATTTGTGTTAGGGGCTTAAAATTTAGTTTCCAGTTAAAATAGTAGTTTTGTAGTGTGGTCACCCATCCAATTCAGACACTGGGATGTTGGGATGCATCTAGCCCCCTAGAATTAGCTTTTGGGCAGTGACTAGAAAATCTGGATGACTCAATTAGAATTATATATATATATATGCTATCCTCTTTTTTTGTTTCATGAGTGTCGGGGCCGTGGACTTCCTGGTTTAACCGGTCCCTATTGTAGTTAAGCCACTAGTTAAGTAACTGTCCTGTTTATTAATTTCAATTGACTAGCCACCAGTGAAAATCCCAGCCTATTTGAATTTGACTGTCCTGTTTATTGAAGTGTATCACTATATTACTACTAATGTCCACTATAATGTCCAACTATTAATTAAAACCTTAATTAAATATTTGGCTAATTAATGATTAAAGTTAATTGACAATCAATATTGATGAAGTGGGGGTGTGATTTTCACAAGTCAGCCTTTACCCCCTATGTTGACAACAGTTGCGGTGCCGGCACCAGTAGGGGGGTATAGATAGGGGAAATTGTTTTTACCTCCAACTTTCCCCTATTGACTATTTTTCACACTTGGGATATCTGGCATCAGAAGGGTACAACCAGTCCACTGTGCTGACTCAGCTAAAGAACAATAAGAGGGCTACTCTTAAGCTGTGGCACCAAGACATCAAGTTATCTTCTTATTAATCTTATCATTTCTGTAAAAATTCCATTCTATTTTAATCTTATCTAAGAGATTGTCCTACATTATGACTAGGGTCAGTAAGGATAATGCCATTATATAATCAGCTATCTTAAAATAATGCCAGGTTGACGTAGACTTCTCTTATCTTTCTACCAAGCTGACGTCACTGACAAAGCTTTTTATGGGAATCAAGTGGCGCTTTAGAGAAAACCTCCAAAAATATTTGTGAAATGAATTTTCCAGTAAAATAGGGCCCCTAATTTAGGGACATGGAGATAGTAGCCTTGATAATTTGGATCTTATTTTATGAAACGAGTGTTATAAGTTTTTATGTAGTTTACATAGGGCTTAGATAGTGAAAGTTGAAGGATAGATTTCAAAGGTATAAATAAATAAGATAGAGTTTTATTTCCTACATTTGGCCCTAAATTTAGTCAACCCCACAAGTGTGCAATCTGGGATAGGGACATTGGCCTGTCTATATAGGTATTCTCCCTCAAAATATCTAAATGAATATATATTACAATGATATCGAATAGAGATTTATATATAATAAGTTATAATTGATCTAATTTACTGACTGATAATTATAGAAGATGACTGGTTCGTATGACGCCAGGATCTGAACTAGGTCACTTGGTTAATCAATTATCGGTCCTCCTTTGGTTTGAATTGATTTTTAGATAATGAGGGATGTTAGTTTGGTTATTTTAGCCAGTCATGTCTGAATATTGACTGGCTCATGTGACGTTGGGGTCTAAACTAGGTCATTTGGTTAATCGATTGATTTTGGTCCAGCCTTCTTTTGCCCTATCCTTCTCACTTTTCTCATTTTACATTGGAATCACCTGGTGCTGTGACCCTCCCTTGACAATTCATTAGCTCCTTTTCACCCCCAACAAGAAATATCACTTGTTCCTTAACTTACCCCCCAGCAACGCTAGAGTTCTTACCCCTCTCCCCCTAACCATAGGCCACACCTTTCCCATGCTGTGATCAGTATTATTGCTTATCAGTTAGAAATTTATTATTATCTAATATTGTGATAAGAAAAATAGAACAGTAGACTGAATCAGCAGGCTCAAAGTCTGTCAATTTTCATAAAGGTTAAAGGTGAGAGGTTGTGGGTCATTAAGGAATATTGACCCTATAGAGCTGATCATGTGTGTCTCTCATTGTTTCCTGTGATGAGTCTATTGTTCACAGCTGTACTGTCGGATTGAATGGGGTTAAGACGGATAATGAAATAGGCTACTTGGGATTAGGATATCAAAAAGGTAGAAGATTTTAACTTGAAACCAAAATTGTTACGAAAACACAGGCACAGGATTTGAAGCATTGACTTTGGAAGAGATAGTGTTAACTTTGTAACAAAAGCACAAGATTAGTTTTTTTTAAACATCTGTGGTATGTAAATAAGTGATTCTGTTACAAATTTGCTGAAACAATATCACAGAAAGCAAAGGCCCAGGACATAAAAGCTGCAAAAAAAACATCTGAGTTAGCGTTGATCGTAAGTTGCTTAAGTGTGACAGGACAAATTGGAATAGATTTCAGTGTTCGTTAATTTATCTAGTGATTTGGTTTCACAAAAGAACCCATTCAGGACATGCTGGATTCTTTTTTAAAATTGGTATTATAGCGAAATAGTGGTTCCAAGAAACTTCCTGAAGATTAGTAGGAATTAGGACCCCCCCACAAAGAGCAGGATTAACGAATAGTAAGCCCAAGATTAAAGGAACTCTCCAGTGGAGTGAGATTAGGATTAGTGGTAGAGGCTGTGGATTATTATTGGTTTCTATTGTTGAAGGTTAGAAATTAGCTTCACGGTGATCTTCTTACAAAATTTCAAACTGCGTAGTTCAATTAATTTTGCTGTAGTACTAGAAGATTAAAACACAACTTGAAACATGTTGTTACTCAGAATTTCATGCAGTGCTATCTTCATACTTCTAATACAGAACCTGAAACATGTTGTTACACGCTGTGTTATCTTCATGGTATTCCATTGATTTGACTGACTTATAGATCAAGAAAGCCTCGTCCTATGGCAACCATTTTGATCTTAGTACAACTCTGCAATTCGAACGATTTTTGTCGTTTGGTTTCCTTGGATGTACAAGTATTATCTTCGCTAATATCAGCTATAATAATCTGTAAGAATCATAAAAACATTACTTACTCATAGGAAATATTTTGAAATAGGGTTAAATTAATTCTTAGAAATAAAACTCATTTCCTCGTGTTTGCCTACATGAATATTAAAATTTGAAATGGCTCTTGAAACATTTTGATAGTGTTTTTTCCAATACTGGGTATGTTGTAAGGTGTTATTTGAATACAATGAAATAAATAGCGAGGAAAAGAAACACAATACACGCTTAAACACGTAGGATACATGATAGAAATTAAATTTCCCTTTGTTAGTGCTACTGGTTAGAGCTAGGGGCTGATAAGGACAAATTTATTTTCAATCGGATGGAACAATAAACCAAGTGCCAGTGTACAGTAGATTGTGCTACAGACTGTGATTTTAAAGATCTCTTGACACGAAATGTAAAAGGAGGAAGGAAATATCGATATTCTGACAAAATATTCCTCATTATTTCACGCATGGCATTATGTCGGCCATGATAAGCCTATCAGGAGCTGAAACAAACAGGACACAAAACTCAGTTCCATTTTATTCCAGACCTAGAGGCCATTCAGGAGAAAAAACAGTTAAAAATGATGTCCACCATCATAGAAATTTCAACTTTCTAACAAATTGAACCAAATAACTTTTTCTATTTATAGAATATTATTGTACTTTGTTACCTCAAGGAAATCAACTAGTGTCAAAAACCGCCATTAAAGTTTTTATGACTAAATACATAAAACATAAAAATGGACTCGCTTTTGTTTTTTGGTCCTCGTCTCTAAACTGACCTAAAAATTTTTTACTTTTAAAGGTCATAGGTTAACATTTGCTTGACAATGTATGAATTTGACTTGAATAAATTTGATACAGCAAGGTTGAAATCATTGAAAGTGCCAAGGTTGAAGAATGTGAACTCTCTCAAAGAGATGTCAAGTTGGCAAACCCCAGGGGTAGAATGATTTCGTTTACCTAACCCCTACCACCAAAATCTATGGTAGTTCAGTCTGCAGTGAGTTGGATTGTCGTCTGCTATGCAATAAGGTGCCATGGGTTTGAATCCTCCTCAGGGTAAACAAAATTTCTACACCACAACCAGTGCATCTGGTAATTTTTGGATCAAATTTTGACAATTTATTATTTTCTCTTTTCAGATTTGATTAGTTTTAAAGAAGAATTTTAATGAAGATGTTTATTGTTAGTGGATAATTTCAAATAACACAACATAAATTCAAGATGGCTGAATTACTTTCAGTTCATGTTCACATCCCGTCTGCTCTTGACAAATCTCTGTGTCTGGAAAAAAAAGTAACATTCAGTAACTCAGGGGATCAGATAAGTGTAGTTAATAATGATGTCAGTGTCCACAGTACTCTCAGTAAGGAGACGAGGGTATCCTTCACCCATCTTCCTTACCGGAAACCAGTGGATATAAAATTCAAGGATTTATCGTATATTGTGAAAGACTCAAATAAAGGTAAGGAACTTTTTTATTTGATAATCAAATACAATGAAATGAATAGAGTTAAACGCCATACATTTCTGCACCTAATTAGAAACGAAGTCTGGCAACGCCATGCAGTGTACCATGAGGGACATTTGCCAGGACGCCTCCATTAGCCGACTCTTTTTCGATTTACAACTGTCGAGGGATCTAGTACTATCACTAGTAAAATCAAGTCAACAATCATCTGAACACAAGATTAAGAAGAATTTATTCAGATCATTGACAGCAAGTGTAAAAAAACGGCGTCCTGTCGTTCGGATGAGGCAATAAACTGAGGCCCTGTGTGCTACACGCTGTGCACGTTGAAGATCCCTTGACAGTTGGAAAATGTTAAAGAGCAGGCAAATGCCGCTGTCCTTGCAAAATTTCTCTCACTGCACACTGCATGGTGTTGCCTGTCTTAATTAGCACAGAAAAGTAAGACGTAAATCTCTATTCATTTCATTTCATTTACATTTCTACAATTTTTATCTGTGTGAAAAAAATAAAATTCATCCGTTATCTTTAACACATCAGTAGCCAATTTACAAATTATCACTTTTCAATGATATTGGACATGGAAAGTTTCCAAACTGACAAAATAAGAAAAGATGTACTTAAACTGTTTAAGTAGCTGAGATCAAAGGTCGATGTTAACACTCGTTAGTTATGAGGGTAGAAGACAGGCCAACCAGTCATTATTCTTGCCTGTAGCTAAACATATTGAACTCAAAGTCTGACTTGACCTCATTAGACAAACTGTTTGTTTGTTTCTTATGCAGGGTTGTTATTTTGGTTGTATTTGCCGGTTATGTCCGACATCAATTGAATGTTAGTTAACATAGCATGCATATTTTATATTCTGCTGAATGATCTGATGAACGTTAGTCAGACTCGACCTAATTACAGAAAACCATCCTTAAAATTTTTTATTTTCTCAATTTATTTTTCACACCATGAACCTTATTCTTAATGATTTCAATGTTCCAGTCATCTGATTGGTCAATCACTAAAATCAATTTTAAATTAAGTTTTGTTATCCAATCAGATTACTGTATTTCATAAAATCTGGATTTAATTTTAGTTAGTTTTGGAGAATAAGGCCCCAGGGTTTTTATCCTTCTGTATTTGCCAGTCATGTCTGGCAGCAATTCAAAATGTTTCCCTTAGTAATTGTCCATTCCTTACTAGCTTGTACCAAAACATGTTGAACTAAAGTCTTACTTAATTGGAGAAAAACCATCATTATACTTTGAAATTTTTCCATTTGTTTGTTAGATCAGGGTTTTTATCCTGATGAATTTGCCAGTCATGTCTGCCATAACTTACTCTACCAAATTGGACAAACACAATCGTAAACTGTCTATTGTCCAATTCATAAACCTCAGGGTTATATCAAATAAACCTAACCATGTTGAACATTTTGTTTTCCTAAATAAAAATAAAACCTGTGGGCTATAAAAACTATGTGAAATAAAGAAATGAACAATGGATGAAAATCAATCACTAGGGATCAATATTGATATCTTTGACCTTTTAAAGGTCATGACTTTATGTTCTCTAAAAACTAGGTGTGAAAAACAAATGATCTAAATAAAATGTCATTACTTTTTATAATAAAATTGATCAAAGGTTAAGAGGCTAAGATTTCCAGGCCCAAGCCAGGCATATCTAATTGGAGCCCCAAAATGTCTGGAGTAATGAGGAAATATTTCATATTATATGACAGTTTTCAGTAAATCCTGCAAGAAAATAAAATAAGTTAAGATCAGTTATGGTCTAAATATAGAGATTTTCATCTCCTGGGATTAAACACAGACTGTATTATCACTTTGAAAGAAATCCTTTAATTCTACTTATTTCTTATACAGGTGGAAATGCCTGAGGGGTGGGGGGCAAAATGAGACGTGTCTGTCAAAGACAAGTGCTGAATCCCCTCAAGACCAGGGGTCTGAGGCTGCCAGAGGCTCCCTAGAAGCCAATGGACGTCAGGTGGCCAAGATGAGTATTGAGCATTAAGAGAGCTTAATTTTCACTTCAAAGTTGACCTTTTACAGGCCTGAGGAATGGTTTTGGAAAGGCAGGGGGAACCCCTAAATTTGTGTCTTTGTTCTTATAGACTCTGAAATTTGAGATGTAAAACTCCATTTCATTTCAATTGGTAATATATTAATAATGATATTTTATTCTATATGAGTCAGTCAGTATAACATGTATATGATATATACATTATTAAATAACTAGTACATGTCTATACCATACTATTATATTATATTATATTTTCTTTGTTTGTCATCTATTTTTACATCAGACTAGTATAAATAATGTGATACATTGGACTTAGTTTATAAAATGACACTAATGACTATGACTACATGAGTTGTAAACTATAAAATGATTTCCCAGGGTAAGGGAGCAAAATATTTTGTAAGGACAGATTGGAACATGACCTGCTTGAGAGTTAGGGATTGTGTAAAGGGGTGAGAGAGGAGGGAAGGGGGGCAGATAGGGAGGCCCTGACTTCTCACCTTGACTAATGCCCTTTTAAATCTGCAAGAGGGTGTCAGGATG
The DNA here is from genome assembly GCF_000327385.1 of Lottia gigantea. Taxonomy (NCBI): domain Eukaryota; kingdom Metazoa; phylum Mollusca; class Gastropoda; family Lottiidae; genus Lottia; species Lottia gigantea. The sequence goes on along the minus strand of NW_008710807.1, from coordinate 554,021 downwards.
CTGGAATGCCCCCTTTTCACTTAGTTCTACATACACATTTATAACAAGTGTGATTGTACTCACTAAGTAGTTTTGAGTCATATTTTAAATTAGATCACAAACCTACGTTTTTTAAGGTAGAGAAAGTCCATTGTAGAATTTAACTGATAACTCAATTATATAACCTTTAAAACTTTGCTGTCAGTTTTAACGTCAGCAATCAGTATAATGTTATTGCACATTTGACTTGTAAAAAGTAATACCTTATATTTGAATAGGAGGTCAGGTCAACTGTTGATCGCAGTACTGCCAGATATCCTCAGTCAAAACTATTTCCTAAATTCAGAATCAATCCACAAGCAAATTTTACCCCTTACTTAATTAAATCTCAAATTATTTTGACTTGAATGAATTGAAAAGAGCTCATTTCATGATTTTAACCGAAGTTTTGGATACAAAATCTTCATCAGGACAGCTTTTTCAAGTTACCATGATTTTCTTTCAGAAACAAAGACCATATTGAAGAATATTTCAGGCCATTTTAAGCCAGGAGAGTTGACGGCCATCATGGGACCTTCCGGTGCTGGAAAATCATCTTTAATGAACATTTTAACAGGATACAGGTTAGTCATTTTATGATTACAAAAATTTCAATATGACTGGAAAATCCCCACAAAACAGGGCCTAGTTTTTCTGTCTCTACTCCAGCCAACAACTGTCAAAATAGCCAATAGAGGCAGACGTTTCGGTCATTGGTCATCTCATTGTTTTCAATTTTCAGTCAAGCGCTTGTCATTCTGGCAATTCTACTTAAACTCAGTTTTTGATGATTTCACAATCTACAATAGCTACTAATATTAAATACTCTGAACAATCCTTTCAGTTAGATAACATGTGTTAATATATATATGTCAGTAATATCTATATTGATGGTGCCAATGTAACCTTGGTTATTCCTGGCAAATATCAGAGTTGAAGACTGAAAGAGCATCAATTCCCTTGATGTAAATTTATGATGGCTTCTGATATAGAATAGTAATTCCAGTGATATAAGAATGTTGACTTGCCGTTAAAATGTCACGCTTCAACTTTAGTTTCTATTATATGTCTACTTTAACGTAATCTGCCTGTCTTCATTAGAAGTGTGAAGAAAAGTAGGATATAAAACTCCATTCATTTCATTTTAACTCAATCTGGAGCAGAAACATTGGAAGTAAAATAACAATTAATTCATTCTGTTTATTAATTGATGAATTTTCATTGAAAATATCTGTTATATTATTCACGTAAAAATATAGAGAGCTTCAAGATAACCCTTTCCCAGTGTACACAAATCAATCGGGTTTTGTTCCATGAAATTAATATTCAAAATGAACAATATATGCTATGTGAACTCTATGAAGTTATATCAGTCCTATCCTGAAAATATTAAGGTGTACAACTTTATTCATTCATCCATTCATTCATTTACAATAGCTGTTATTCATTATTTTTTTATGTTTTTTATTGATTTATTCACAATCTAATTGCTTTTATTTATTTATTTATTGATTGATTGATTGATTGATTGATTGATTGATTCATTCATTCATTCATTCATTCATTCATTCATTCATTCATTCATTCATTCATTCACAACCCAACGGTATTCATTCATTTATTCATTTATTATTTCAGAACTAAGAATGTACATGGAGACGTGTTGGTGCGTCACAGACAAAGAGATCTGCGAACGTTCCGTAAAATGTCGTGTTACATCATGCAAGACGATCATCTACTACCTCATCTTTCAGTCGAGGAGTCCATGATGTGTTCGGCAAATCTGAAACTAGACGAAGGATTGACTCAGAAAGAGAAAGAAGGCATGGTAAGTTCAAAAATATTTATAATCTTTAAAAGTGAGAGGATTGTGAAATGGTTTCCATATATCTATGTGTATTGGATAAACTGAAAGCATGCACCATTACAATTTTCCATGATGGCTGTAATTCTTGTAATTATTGAAATTCTAAATCATACATGAGTTACTATAGAATCAGCAAGCTAAGATATCTAAGGGCCTTTGCTATAGCTATGTCATAAAATGGAATTGCAGGAATCACAGATATTGGAATGGTACAAATTGATGCTATCAGTTTCCCTGATACACAAAGTTTGGAAAAACCTCTACAATGATGCACAAGAACACATAAAATATAGGTCACAGAGAAATATACTGGATAACAATGAACACTAGGCTTGGCAAAATCTTTTTAAAATAAATGCAAATTTATTATTTAATTTAAATGGAACTACTCAGGCTTAACTTGAAAGAAATTGTGAGAGGAAATAGTGTCCCTTAACAGTTGTAAATTGAAAGTTTTATAAATTGGATTTGGGCATCTCCATTCTCTTGTGTATTTTAACAGTTTTGGCTTCAACCATTTTCTTTCTGTTTTGACTGAGACCATCTGATACTGACAAAGAAAACGCTCTCTAAAAATAAAGATAAAGAATGGATGAAATATTGATTTGTTATTATCGTATTATTCTCTCCCCTGAGTCTGACCCTAGACATGTTTGTTTGAACGATATTTATTTTCATTAGAGATAAACGCTAATAACATGAGATCTCTTTTATGAAGTACCAATATGAATTCTGACTAATGAAATGAAATAGGGTAGAGGAAAGTAGCATGGGTGATGATGATATGGGGGGTGGGGGTATGGGAGGGAAGTAGGTAGTTGGCCTAGGTGTCTTAACAAGAATAGTCTTTCAGTCTAAGGCCTGAGGGTAGAGAGTACAGAGGAATTACGAGAAGGAGGTAGGGTGGAGGGGTCTGTATGGGAAGAGTCTTTTCCTGATGCATAATGGGGGGTAAGGTGAAGGGTGACTTCCGATATGATTATATCAGTTTTGGAGGCAGAGGGTGGGGAGTGAAGTTGATGAAGTATGAGAGGAGGGGGACTGGGATGACCTGGAATATATACATGTTAGTTTTGGAGGCAGAGGGTGGGGGATAGTCATTTTAATGAAGCATGAAGAAGAGGGAGAAGTGGAATAGAAAATGACCTAGAATATGCCATGATAGTTTTCTCCTTGGTAATCATTTTTATTGATTACTCTCTATCTATCTAGTATTGTAATTGAATAAGAACTCTTCATCTTACAACAAGACTATGAAATTTCCTTGTCAACACCAATTCCCCCGTCTGCTTAAAAGGTTTATGAAAATATAATGGCCAATAACCTATGTTTGGTAATGGAACATTCATTCATTAAGAGTCTTGGATTACCTCCAATAATTCGTTCAAAGACCTTGAATTGAAGCCAAATCTGTCTTTATGTTTTTACACAAAAGTGAAAGTTGCCATATTTTATGTGGAAAGGAGGAAAAAGCTGTGTCTGAGTAAAATTCAGTAAAATCTTTAACTTAAATTTCAATAAGTTAAATTTCAGTCAAGTTAAATTTCAGTCAAGTTAAGTTTCAAATCAAGTTAACAGTCAAGTTAAGTTTCAAATCAAGTTAAATTTCAGTCAAGTTAAGTTTCAAATCAAGTTAAATTTCAGTCAAGTTAAATTTCAGTCAAGTTAAATTTCAGTCAAGTTAAATTTCAGTCAAGTTAAATTTCAAATCAAGTTCAATTTCAACCAGGTTCAATTTCAACTTTTCTTTGAGTTAAATTTGAACGAAATTTAATTAGAAACGCAGACTGGGACAATGACTCAAAATAAGTTGATTATTGATTTAACTGAAGGAATTTATTGATAACTGGTTTTTACTGAATTTGACGTCAAGAATTGTATCAATAAATAACTAATTTTGATAGACATTGTCACAGATGTCCTGCTATTGGAGCAGATTGGGCAAAAGTTGATCAATTTTAAAGCGAATTACTTTTATTTTTCGTAATATACAATAAGTTGTTTTGGTTTTGTCTGATGTTGAAGACAATCCGTGAAGCTGAGAATTACACGTTTTAAAATCCTTAATTTGACAAATTCATTGTAATTCTTTTGAGGGGTCAGCCACATCCTCTGCCACTAGATAATTTATGGCCCTGGCCTGTAATTGTATCACAGTTTAGTAATCTGTTAAGAAATTCAGGGTTTCAAATTGTCCAGTAATTGTATATTCATTATGTAACCAAATCAGGATATAATTCATCAACAAAAACACCCCCAATTTTACAAATGACCCCTTCCGACCATACATATATACTGTTTAATATTGATGTAGAGTATACATGTGTGGTGAAGTCCAATAGGATATTGAGGGATGTCATATACAAACTGATGTGTAACTGAGTATATCAAAATATTCAGGACAAAATGTGATATGATAACTATATGATGTCATAAGTGTGAATTATAAATTATTTATTGTCCAGGTCATGAACTCTGTCACAAAGTTGACATTGTTGTAATAAGTACGCAGTTTTTTTATATATTATTATGTCGGCCTGAACTGGTGTTGAGATATCAGTGTTGACGTGGAAAATGACGTCAGCGACACATTCAGTCTGAATTTTGTTATATATGCAGATAATGTAACAAATCAGATATGAAATCACTTCCCCCTCCCACCCCCCACCACCCTACCAATAAAAATATAGAAAAAGAAAGTACTTGTTAGAGATAATAAATGAAATTTCAATCCAAATACAGTGTAGGATATTCTCTCCATTGACTTCTGGCTCCATTTCAGCGACTTTGCTTACATTTATCATAAGCCTTAGGCCTTAAGTCATATTTCTCACACTAATTGTCCTGATGAGGGTTGTGTATCTCAAACACTTGTCATATAAGTGAGAAGAACTCTTATCATTAAGTATAAGAATCAACAATAGTTTAGTTTAGTTTTATAAATATTAAGATAGGTGTAATGTGTCTTGTCTTCACCTTACACTTGTTTATAATTACACCACAAATCTTACTGAATTCTTTACATTCTGACCACAAAAAACTGCCATTGTATCAAGTACAGTTCTCTGTGGCTATGAGCATCCATGTTATATATTTGGAAACTTGGCAATCAACTGAATTTGACTGCTTTTCTGTCAACATACGCTGGGTAGAGCTATTTAGGCATTCCCCTCATTACACACTGCATGGCATTGCCCGTCTTCCTTAGCTAGGCACGTGCAGAACAGTAGGATATAAAAACTTCATATATTTGATATCTTTTTTCTCCTATTTCAGGTAGATGAGATACTAGATACTCTGGGTTTGATTGAGACCAAGAAAACCAGAACAAGCAATTTATCAGGTGGTCAACGAAAACGTCTCTCTATTGCCTTAGAGCTGGTCAACAATCCTCCTATTATGTTCTTTGATGAACCTACCAGGTTTGTAACTTGAGTTTCCTGTATATGTTGATGTTTCCTGAATAACGGTCAAAATATAGTATGATATATCACATAACAATTAGCCATATAGCCTCCATATTTCATATACATGTATATACACTACTTTTGAGGCGTTTTTGATTTAAAAGATTTGTGTCTGCTGTATATCATCTTATAGTTAGATATATTCTTATAGATTGGAATACATAGCAGTGGTGTTCCCCCACCCCAGAAAAAGGATTGGCCCACCTTTAGCCCTCCCACTTTCAAATTTTTTTATAATTTTACAAAGTGAAAGAATTGCCTGTGGACAATTTTGTGGCCCCTGTCCGGCCCCCTCACCTAATGTTACCTAAAAACGCCTCTGATACTCAGACTTCTATTTGAGAATTATCATAATACTGTCTGATTGAGTACATAGTGTGCAGCTTTTTACCCACAGGGGTGCGTATTACAGACAATGACAGACATTTTTGTTAGATATTAAGTTATCAAATTAATCATTATCTAGAAGTCTTCATATACTTCATAGAGATAGTGAGAAGAGAATAGTGTTTTATCTGTTAAATCCCAACGTTTGAGGTTTTATATTTGATAAACTCACTGATTAAAGGACATTGCTGTTTGTTATCAGAAGGGGAAATTATGGGATAAAAGTAAGAGTTAACTTGAAGTTAAGATAAAAATTGATTTGAGTTTAAACATGGTGACGGCACTGCGTAGATCACTTGACAACACAAACTTCAGATTTCAAATATTAGTGACAAAATTTGAAAAAAAATGATTTCAGATTTTAGCTGTCAGTATCTCTTTTCAAAATGAAAATCTCTTGTTTGATTTGTCTGAAACTATTTCAGAACTATTTAGGCTAATTTTTAGCTATTTTATTTAGACAACAATTTTCCTAAATTACACTAAACCTGATGCGTAATATCTCAGTTATTTTAGAAAGTTGAAATATAACATTATCTATAGTCATTATTAAATCATCATTAATATAGTTCAGGGACGACGCGCGATAAAATTTAATTTTAGAAATGTTTATCTTATCTCTTGACAGGGAATATTTCCCTATCCTTATATATCAATTAGTTAATGATACATAACATGACATGTGACATTTCCCTCATTGTACAAGGCATGGCGTTGTCTGTCGTCATTAGCCGAATATTAAACAGAAAATTACAATATAAAACACCATTTAATTTCATATATTCTATATATGGTTTCAAATTTAAATAAAAAATAGAAATATTTCTAAATGATATTTACCAAATAAACAATATAAGCTATGTGGACTCTCTGAAAGAGATCCTGAGTTGACAAATCTGTCAAATAAACAATATTAGGTATGCGGACTCTCTGAAAATGATTTTTAGTTGAAAAACCCATTCACAGAGTGCTTTCAGTTGTTTCAGAAGAGTAAGCATGTTTTGTTGTTTATTTTCAGTGGTCTAGACAGTGCATCGTGTTTTCAATGTGTATCATTATTAAAATCTCTTGCTGCTGGAGGCAGAACTATAATCTGTACCATACATCAACCTAGTGCTAAATTATTTGAGATGTTCGATCATGTAAGTTCTGTGTTTCTGTTTATTTCCATTTCATTCTTTCATTTGTTAGTTCAGCTTACTAAGCAATTATAACATTTAATGTACCCTCACACTATAGTGATCACCTATGTTTGCCAATAGGAATAGCGATATTAAGTTTTGAACACAACTCTCGTGTAACTGAATTGTGAATTGTGTTTCACCACTTTCATTATTTGCAACCTTACGCAACTCTTAATCGCTATGTAGATTGGCACCTTAAAGGGATTGTAAAGAGGTTTTCTGAACTTTCAATGTGTATCAGAGACATTGATAGCACTGATTTGCACTATTCCAATTTTCAATCAGACGTGATTCTTGCAATTTGACTATAACAAAGCTTTTAATGACGTCACTATCACAAAAGCTGCAATAAATATCTCAAGGCCTTTATACATTAAACACAACCATTGCATTATGGGTCTAATCTTGACTCTGAAGTTATTATTGTTATATTATTATATTTTATAGTTGTATATGTTAACAGAAGTTATTATTGTTATATTATTATATTTTATAGTTGTATATGTTAACAGAAGTTATTATTGTTATATTATTATATTTTATAGTTGTATATGTTAACAGAAGTTATTATTGTTATATTATTATATTTTATAGTTGTATATGTTAACAGAAGTTATTATTGTTATATTATTATATTTTATAGTTGTATATGTTAACAGAAGTTATTATTGTTATATTATTATATTTTATAGTTGTATTTGTTAGCAGAAGTTATTATTGTTATATTATTATATTTTATAGTTGTATTTGTTAACAGAAGTTATTATTGTTATATTATTATATTTTATAGTTGTATTTGTTAACAGAAGTTATTATTGTTATATTATTATATTTTATAGTTGTATTTGTTAGCAGAAGGACAATGTATATATCGTGGAAGTATAGCAGCATTGTTACCGTATTACGAAGCTCAAGGATTTAAATGTCCAAACTATCACAACCCTGCAGATTATGGTACGTCATATTTTTAAATATAATTGTCTTCGCACATTTGTTGTTGGAAATTATTCTCTGTAAAATACATGAAAGAAATGGAGTTTTAGTCCTACTTTTCAGCACCATGTGAGCTAATGAAGATGGGCAACGCTATGTAGGGTACAATGAGAGAAATTTTGCTCAGACAGCGGCATTAGCCTACTCTTTTTTTCAATTTCCAACCGCCTGCAGCACACTGGGCCTCAGTTTATTGTCCCATACGAATGACTAGACGCTTTTTCCATGTCAGCCCCTCTTACCTGCATCACTGACATGGGCAAACAGGGTTGGAAAATCTGAAGGTATTATCTTGACCTATGATGGGATTGAACCCTTGACTTTCAGGTTAGCAAGCACTGAGCAGATATTCCAACTCTAAGAAAAAAATAATTCAATTATGAATTTTAGCCAATTGGGCAAATCCTGTAGCTTTTTTATCTAATATACCTTTCTTTTCTAAATGTCATTCAAAGATCATATTCTGAAAAATTTATGTTCCAGCTATGGAAGTAGCTGTAGGAGAATACGGCGCCGATAAAGTTCAACATCTGATCAATGCTGTCAAATCAGGACGCTGCGATCCATTTCAAGAAGAATTCAAACGGAAACGGTCTTCTGCCTCATCTGTGGCTTCATCCAGTTGCTCGACACCAACTGATGCACCACTAATACCTCCTTTGCCTGAAGATCCCAACTTTACTTCGTTACATAAAATATTCGAAGAAAAACGAAGTCTGATGGAATTTGAAGCTATGAATGGCTGTAATGGCGTATCCAATGGTGACCTTCCAGGAAAATGTAATGGAAAGACAAATGGTTTCTATTGTTTTCCCATGGTGCCAAAATCAGAGGTAAATATTTTCAAAATTTTAAGTATTTTTGACTAGATTTCTTTCTCAAATTTGTCATTTGTAGATATTTTGTATTAGTTTGAGAGGATTGGAATATTACTATGTTATTGTAGTAAGTAAGTAGTCTAATTAAAGACCTCAACACTACTGCATGTTAAATTCTATTTTTGGTCAAAAATAAGTCAAAAATTGATGACTTTTTCATTCCCATTTGAAAAAAATATATTAGAGAATTTTTGAAATGTATTTTTATAATTTTTTGCAGCAAACTGAGTCTTCAGAGGTTTGTTTTTGTGATTTTTGTGAATTTTTGGGTATTGCATGATTAATATCTTAGTTTTTAATATTTTTAGCTAACGATGGTGCATTTTAGATTTTATTTTTTGTCTGTTTTTCGTTTCTGTATGGTTAAAAGTATATTATCAAATGCGATGTACTTATTTCGAACATAAAAGCATGGCATCTGCTCTTAGATTTTGGAAAGCATGATTGGTGCATATGGGTCACATATGGAAGAATTTATTAAACTAGTCTAGGTGTCGTAGTTTAGAGAAACTAATCTTTTTTTCAAAACGCTTCTGTTTCAAAACTACTAAGGTTGACTTAGAGTAGAGAGGTAATGGTCTTACTAAAAAATCTTATATTATTAGACATTTTTATGTGACAAAGCACCAATTTACAATAGTTGGCTTTAATTTAGTTATTTGGGAGAAGGCTTGCTGGGCAAGATTTCAAGGTATATCTTGACCAATTGATTGAACCCTGGACCTTCAGGTTAACGAACAAACCTCTAACTCAATGTTCCACAGTGGCCCCCACATACAAATCTAAAGAAAATAAAGCAATTACTCCTATTGACTGAAAGATATGGTCTACAAAAATAGCTATAAACAACAGAGCCTCGTTCATTTGGGCATTTCCATTCTCGATAGTATAATAAATATTCTGTTCCGAGTAAAAAGCACACGGATATCGGGGTTCTGGATTATCAGCAGATAAGATGCGTGTGTTATAGCTCTTGGGAATCTTGTGCTGAATTTTCGTGTATCATGATGTTTAGAATGCTTGTTTATAGGGTTATTTATTTGCATTAGATTTGGAAGTCTATTTTTATTTCCTTGTAGATTTCTTATGATATTTGTTTCCATATGTTTGTTTGAGTTATGTTGTAAAACTGGGGCCATGTTCTTGAAAACTTAACTAGTATACAATCCTGATTCGAAGAAATACATTAATCTGATTGGATAATAAACTTATTAGGAGGTGGGGTAGGGGCAAAAATGAGAGGTGTCTCTCCAAGATGAGGTCTCTGAAAATTCATGTTGTGTCCAAGTGCTCTACATAAGCCACTTACTGCACTGAAAACCCTACCTTGTCTGTTGGTAGCTTTACATCCAAGTGCAAGCTACTAAATATTTATGACGTACCTAATTAATATTCATGATAACCTTTGACCTTTCTTTAATTTCAGGATATTCCTATAGATCAAGAGTGTCACACGTTTCAGACCAGTTGTTTTACTCAGTTCAGGATTCTATTTGTCAGGACTTTCATGTCTATCATGAGAGATACGGTCAGTTTCAACTAATTTTGTATTTATTTGTTTATAAGAATATGTACCATATATTTGCAAATATAGTGCGCATGTTTAAATGGGCTTGGAAAACTTGGTTGCGCATTATAAACAATGATAAAAACGTTCATTATGATCAAATATTACTTTTCTGGAAACCTGATACCACTTCTCATTATGAATATTAAAATAGTTATTGTTGATATACTTTTTGAGTTTTTGTGATTTTTAGGGTTTGGATCATTAGTATTTGGTATATTTATTCCACTGTTTTATCATTTCAGACCCTAACAAGATTAAGGTTGATATCTCATCTATCTGTGGGTATTTTGATTGGTTTATTATATTTGGGAATTGGTAATGAAGCCAGTAAGGTGTTCAACAATGCTGGGTGTTTGTTTTTCTGTATGTTGTTTCTGATGTTTACAGCTCTCATGCCTACTGTCCTTACTTGTAAGTTATCATTTATATTATTAGTCCCAATATTACATAATATATCAGAAGTTATCAAAGTAATAATTTTAACCTGTATTTATTATTTCAGTTCCAATAGAAATGACAGTATTTGTAAGAGAACATCTAAATTACTGGTATAGTTTAAAAGCTTATTATTTAGCTAAAACTATGGCAGATATGCCCTTCCAGGTAAATAGTCTTGTTGTTTGAAACATTATGATTTCAGTTTAAAACCTCAATTAAATACCGAGGTCAGTTGGACTGCCATGGCAAAAAACTTCTGAGGGTTTGGATGGCACAATAAACCGAGATAAAGTGTACTAGATATTTGTAGATAATATTTTGATATTTGTAGATAATATTTTGATATTTGTAGATAATATTTTGATATTTGTAGATTATATTTTGATATTTGTAGATAATATTTCCGATAGTTTATGGTAGCATAGTTTACTGGATGACCTCACAACCTAATGATTTCGTCAGATTTTTCATGTTTTTGACGTTAACAGTACAGACGTCACTGGTAGCCCAATCGTTGGGTCTGTTGATAGGGGCAGCTACTTCCTTACAGGTAAGCTAATGGACTGATCTGCTTTCTTATAAGATTGTCTTCTGCTAGTTAATTTGGATGAACTGCCCAAGAAGACCAGGAAACATTTCTGTGACGTTATGGTTCATTCTTTAACAAGTCAAAATGTTTTGAGTCATTTATAAATATTTTAGTTTTTAAACTATCTGATCAGACCGATCTGTTTTCTTATGAATTATTTTTGAATATTTTCTAGTTTTTAGATTATATCCTGTAACATGTTGAAAGTTACATGTATTTAAATTGTTATTTTAGGTGGCAGTATTTTTGGGACCAGTCACAGCCATTCCAATTCTCTTATTCAGTGGATTTTTTGTTAATTTTGATACAATACCAGTTTATCTACAATGGTTGTCCTATATCTCTTATATAAGGTAGGATAAAAAAAACCAAGTATTATTGATTCGAACCGCAAAACGAAGCCAGAAATCCAAACAACTTATTAGCCATAGCAGATAATGAACTTTACACAATTTTTAAGTCTTGACGATTTGAATTCAAACAAACCAGTTTGGTTATTTTGAGAATTAGAGCAAGTATAGTTCTATAGTCTGTTCATGCCTTCACGTCATTTCTCTTTATTTTTATCAGTTTTGATCAGAAATTAACAGACTGTTTCCTAATATTTTTAGGTATTCTTTCGAAGGAGCTCTTCAAGCCATCTACGGCTTTGATAGAGGTGCATTAGACTGTGATGAAAAAATCTGTATTTTCCAAAAAGCAGCAGATGTGCTGAAAGAATTGGACGTGGAACATGCCGAGTTCTGGCTGGACTTTATCATTCTGTGTATATTTTTTGTGATATTAAGAATTGGATGTTATTTGGTTTTAAGATGGAAAGTAAAAGCTCAACGATAATACTTTATCAAAAAATTTTCAAACTAATTTCAACGCACATCACGTGACAAAATGGACGACAGGAAGCGATGAAGCAACCAAGACAAAACTTCATCAAAAGATTTGGGAAAATAGTTTCAAAACACATCAGTTGACAAAATGGAAACCAGGATGCAATGAAACATGAACAAACCAAGATGGCTGACATGTTTTGGTGTTGTGTTCTAATCTTCAGAATGATAGATGAACCGTTTCAGTATTTTGTTGATGAGTTCATGATCATTTGATACTGTTTGACAAATTTGTCCTTTTGAGGTTGACAACAAGTTTTAACCTTGACCTTTGAGGTTGCTAAAAGATTTCATGCAAAAGAGTAAGAAACAAGATGGCGTCTATTATTTATCAAGGTCATTTCTGATAGAGTTGAACTTGCTTTATCAAGAATGCTACGTCGATGATAAAGCATAATTGATAATGATGACTTTTTACTACCGACAATCATACAGTGCTGGTCACTGTTCTAGTGGGCATTCAATGAATTCAGCTTCTGCTTCACCCTATTGAGGGAATTTTAGGGGGTGACACAACTCCCTTCATCCCAATTTCAAAGGGTCAAAAGTTTAAGCCAGTATAATGCATTATTAAGCCCAAAGAATTTTTTTCCATTTTTCCGTTTTGGTCTACACTCAATTATTGATGTAATTTTTCTTGCCCTACTCCTATATCCTTATATGTACATTGTAAATATTATATTGATATTGTAAATATAATTTGTAAATAATTGTAAATATAAACTAATATAAATTTTTGTAACCAAAAATGGTTCATAATTTGTCTTTTCCTGACAAGTTTGATACAAACACACGAAATACTGTGCAATGAAATAAAAAAAAGATTTGTGGCGCTTTGTCAATTTTTGCTAAATGTTTTGAACGTGGGTCTTTTAAGGCTTTTCAAGTATTTTGCACAGTTACTGAAGGTGATTTCTATTCAATTTAATTTAAGTGTTTCTAATCAAAAATATTTAGTGCTAGGCTTTTAAAATGATTTTGCAGCCAAATTTATATTTTAGACGAGAGATTTTTTAACTCTACAGCAATTTTATACATATTTTTTAGGTGTTTTCAATTTTAATTCTGGTTTTGACAAATTAATTCGTTGAAGTGTGAATTTAAAAAAAAATGTATTTGATTTTAAGCATTTACGTTGACAGTGATCGTATATCTGATGTGCGCTCGATTGGTTCGTTCGGCATGTTCGGGATTCATGGAATCGACTGGACGTTCAATAAAACAAGGTGGAACAGAGTTCAGTGTGTGATCCACGTTTGCAAAAAAAATAGTAGGTGTAGACAGAATTCAAAATGGCCAAGAAAAGAACAAAAGGGTACTGTTAAATCCTGAATGTGACATAGCCAGTGCCGCACTGTTTTATTGAGACAAAAAATGGAACAGACGGAATCTGTTCAGAACTGACCAATCAAGCGCCCATTCGGTAAATGTTATTTCTCAAGTAATTAACATATTTTTATTTAAGTGGTTTTAATTTTAAGGCCCCATGTAGAATTTAGTGATTAATTAATCAATATTTTGTTGTTTTTATAAATATTATGTTGTATTAGTAGCAATGAACAATGCAAATAAATATTATCCTAAGATGACTGTGACAAAATGGTGTCTCTGTTTTGCCAAGTCATATCAAATAAAAGAAGATGGAGGTCACAGAATGTATTGAAAGGGATTGTGAAGAGGTTTTCTAAAAATATTATGTGTTCCATGGACACATATAGCATCAATTTGCACTATTCCAATTTTCAGTCAGACGTCTGTGGTTCCTGCTAAGTGCTTTATCATGACACTAGTCTATCACAAAAGCTGTTAATAATATTTGCAGGCTTTTGCAATAGTGACGTCATAAAGTGCTTAGTTTTAGTGGAATTGCAGGAACCACAGACGTCTAACTGAAAATTGGAATGGTGCAAATTGATGCTATTCTCCAATACACATAAAAAGTGTAGAAAACCTCTTTACAATAAGAATTATAGAGTTTAAAGTTGAATGAGATGTATATTTTTGATAGAAAGTTAGATTTTGTTATGATTGAACTGTTTGTTAGTTAGACATATTTGAAAGTTATTGTACAGCACAGATAATGATGCACATTCGGGTCTAATTCAAAACTTAAACATGACTAGTCTATTTTGTTTTAGGTAGATTAAGTCGTAATCAGCACTATATAAACTATATTTATATTGTGTTCATAACTACTTACACTACCTCAAAATAAAATGGACTGCCTGTATTTATAATTTGAACTGTAAACATGGGATGCTTGATTGGTGAGTTCGACATGTTCGGAATTTATGCAATCAACCAGACGTTCAATAAACTAAGTTGGAACAGAGTTCCCTGTGTGCCAAAAAAATAGCAGGTGTTGACAGAATTCAAAATGGCGGAGAAAGGAGTAGATGGGAAAATTTTAAATGTGACATATTTTGCTTCTGTACCTTTCGATTGAGGGCAGAATTGGAACAGACAGAACCTGTTCAGAACCAACCAGTCGAGCGCCATGTATGAAATACCATTACTCGACTAAACTGGCAAATCAGTAGAAATATTTTGCAGGAGAATTTGATTAAAAGGAAAAGTGTGGAATCTATTTTCAAAAAAGACAAAGATAACTCAGGTGTGGGTTTTGTCTCAAAATAAACTGTAGATAAATTATTTAATAATATTCATATTTGAATATGGAAAGAAGAGACATTCTTCAATGCTTGACAATTGATCTGGGACAGATGATTTTTACTGATTTGAATTTTCCGCTATCTTGGAAGTGTGTTGCATTAAACCCGGGCTTTTCCGTTGTCCTGTTTTGTGCGTACTACATGATCAACTTTTACTAAATGGGGTTGGGAAGGGGCATCAAAATTTGTCTTTATCCACGTGTGGGAGTCAAACTCAACACTTCAGAGCAAGCAGACGACAGTCCAACATGCTTAAACAAGCTATAAAATAAGAATTGTGTTACAAATTAATCAATGAAAACTGTTCCCTTTAACTATCCCTTATTTTAAATCAATCCTACAATGGTCCAATGTTAAAGATTGATTGTTATGATAAAGAATTTGAGCCTGGGGGCCGGGGTCTATAAGATTTTTAAGCGCCAGGGCCCTGATGCACAGGTCAAGCATTGAAGAATAAGAGCAATAATGGAGTAGACAATAGAAACAAGAAGAACTCTGTGATAGAATTGTAAATAAAAAAAAACCTAACTTTAACTCTTATAGTAATATATATATGTTCTTATCTTTTCTTCCTTAATTTATGTTTTGACGTAGATGTAGCCTCTATAATCCAGTCCCAGTTTGTCAGCACAGTACTGCATCAAAGACAACAGAAGTCTGGATGTTGAGACTAACATACATGCAAGTAGGCACAGTTTCTCAAAATGATAACCGCTACTTTTGACTCTTGTTTTTGCAATTGTTAATTAAAACTCATTGGCATTCTTAAGAACCTAAAGTGATCCGTCTTTTTTTTCCATGCCCAAAGACTTTAATTAACATCTTAAAATCAATGTTTCTGTCCATAATTTCAAAAAGATTTTATCTGTCCAAGGTTTTTATTGTATTCCCTGAATTAAAAAAATGTACAAATTTGAATAATAAAAAATAAATTAACTTCTGATGTTTTCTATGACTGAATTTTCAATGAAATGTAATGGATGCTTACTTCTTACTTTCGACACTTGTATGGGCTAATGAAGACGTACTATGCCAAGCTGTGTACAAAGAGGGAAATTTTGACAGGCCATTGGAATTTGCCTACTCGTTCAGTCTCCAACTGTCGAAGGATCTTTAACATGCACTGTCAAGCACAAACTAGATGCTTTTTCCAGGTCAGTATAAGGTTTTATAAGAGATATTCTCTTATAGAAGCACTGGCGTTGGTCACAAGTAAGGACTTGGGATTTCAGCATTGGAATACATTAATTTGATAGGAAATTACCTTCTTATAGAGAGATTTACAAGTGAATTTTCAAGGACAGTGGAGTTTTACATCCTTCTGCATCTGATGGGGCTGATAAAGACGGATACTTATAGCCTCGTTACACCTGAAAGGCATCCTTACTGATCTGCAACAAGAAAATTAGCTCAGAGTTTGTTAATATAGCCATAAACGTCTTATCGGCTTGTAGGAACCGTCGCGCAATCGAGAATGTCTTTTGACAAGTATCGTAAAATCTCCATGAACGCAATGAAAGTCAAATGCAACAAGCCTATAGATTTTATTAGGAAAGTGCCTTGGAATTCAATATGGTCGCAAATGTTTGAGTACTACTTTGTAAATGTGAATTTGTAATTCTATGGGCCATATTCTGCCGACAAAGTACATTTTTGGTTGCGGTAAGATTGCATCTGAACTTGTTATACTTTGAACTTTAGGAGGGTTTGAACCCATAGCACCTAAATGCTCGCAGTCCGGTGTGACGGGGCAATGGCACAAAGAAAAGGCAAATGATATCATCTTATTTATTTACATGTATTTTTCATACACAGTGATTAAACTAAGAATATATAACATGTTGTATCCCCACACAAGATTTTGGAAATTTGAAAAATATTAGACTATGTACAATTAACGAAAACATACGATATATTTTAAATAATGTTTCATAGTACATACTGGATAGAATGTACACAATTCTTACATATGTACATGATAGTAGTGAGTTCACAATGCTTCGAGCAAATTTTGTACATTTTCAATTTCTTCAGAAAATGACTCCTTTCTAAAAACCATAACGAAGATATGTTCAATCGAATTGACTCAACATCAAAATTTTTTACGTTTTTCCCTTTTAATATCTTAAAACACTTCAAAAACTTCCTATTCTTTTTTCTGTTGTTTCGTGACACTATTTGACATTATTTGAATATGCTTAATGTTTTAAGCCATTAATCAAAGGAGATTTCGAGAGTCAAAATGAAAGCATTAATATGCAAATTTTGATATTTCATATTTTGCAAATATGTAACAGAGTGGTAAAAAAGTTAACATTTATTCAATAGCGATCATGAACTCACTGCAATCTTATCAATTCTGACTAAACAGGGTGAAATGTGGTATTTAGAGTTACCCCAGCACTAATTAACAGCTAAAATAAATTAATTTTACATCTTTAACAAATTTTCTTTTTCTAGTGCCGCCGTTATATCCTTTTTTTTTTTTTAATCAGTTCTTCAAAAAACATCTGTTGCCACTTTACGACTGAGCAAGTCAACTTAGTAGGACTTTCTCTAATATAGCAAAAAAAGAAACAACCGTTCACAAGGATAATAACTTAGGTTCATGAGGATCCTTTCTACCAGCTGATCCTAGGATAAACCTCTTGGCATTGATCTCTCCTCAATAATTACCTTATTATTTAGAATCTGGGTCTACATAATTTTTGTGTGTTGAGATATTAAATCATTTTCTACCAGAATAAGAATTTCTAAAGAGCTTTCTGATTGGCTATCTTATTGCAATATCCAATCAGAAAACAGTTATTCGAATCTAGAATATGTTTAAGAGTAATAATAATATTCTTTAAAAGAACAACATCATATTCAGATATAGAGATACTCCAGTCGCAGGGAACTTCTCAAGAAATTTTAGGCAATATTCCAATAAATTATAACTTGGTCCAATCCATTCCGTCCACAGAAAATTCCTCTATTATTCGTCCGCATTTGCACAAATATTGATATCCGTAAATTCATAAATGAATTATTCACAAATGGATCATTTCATGTAAAAAGTATTTATTTTTATACTATAATTTTCTATTACACGATTTCGTATTTATCAACATACAGTAGGACTTCTTTAGAATATTTTACTGGTTCTTGACCATCAACTGTAACTACATCTTTTAACTACAAATAGACAAAAAAAACGAAAATGAAATGAATGGGCTTATGAAGAAGGGCAACTCCATGCAGTGTACAAAGAAAGAAATCATATCATTTGCTTTTACCATTTTTAACTGTCAGGGGACATTGCACACAGGGCCTCGTTCAACTTCAACTTGAACAAAACAGAAGACACTTACTTGAATATCACAATAAGACTTTTTAGAAACAAAGGAGACTTAACAGGGAAAAAATCATCTGGATGCCCAGCGATGGTGAATTCTAGACTGCCTGATTTATTACTACTGTCTATAACTGGTAGACTCCATTGTAACGTGGCTTTACGTGAATCATAGGAATAATCCCCGTCACAATCACCAACAACAGGTGCTCCAACTCCAGTTCTGAAAGTTATTGGATTTATTTTATTAATTAGCATCAGAGGAAACAGAAAGAATGATAGGTGAAAGGCGACCAAAAGAGCTGGGAATGGCATCCAAATTTTTCTGATCTTGATGAGGATTTGAACCCACAGCACTGAATCATCAAAGTTTTATACTTGGTGTCAGGTGAAATGGGAAGGTAATTGGTTTATTAGAATAGGCTATAGGGGTTGAAAGCAGACACATGGCAAAGGATTTGAAACAATAGCCCATAAACTCCTAGCAGACGACAATCCAGCTCACTTACTGCCAATAAAAGTGAAAAACATACAGGGCTGTAATAGTATGAGAGTGGACGGTTGTGAGTCTAGGTTGTCCATCTGGTGACAGAAATGAAGGGGTGTGGGACTTATACTATACTTACGGACAAGGTATGGATATTAAAACATCTTCTAATTCTATTTCATCTTGTTCTAATTCATATTCTATATTCACATCACATTTATCTCCATTTTCTGACGGCCAACAATTTACTATAAATAAACAATCACAATTAAAATAAAGGAAAGAAAATGTTTCAGAAATGCAAAGTGAATTGAAAAAGAACATTATGTAAAAATTTTCCTATCAATATTCCAATTTGCAACTTTCACACACGGCCTCGATTTATTGGCCCTATCCTAACTACTCTTTTTCTATGACAGCCCCTTTGAACAAAATCAAAGACAGTGGAATACAGATTGAAAAATCCGAAGGTACTATCTCGTCCTTTGGGATTTAACCCTTGACCTTCATGTAAGCGAGCAAGCGTTCAACTCACTGACCCACAGCAGCTCCGACAATAAAAAAAAAATATCAAAAAAGCCAAACTTACTGGATAAAGGCATAGCAGATTCCTCCTGTGATTGAAACCTCCATTTTAATACTCCAATATCTTGATTTAATGGGAAAGGTTTGTCTGGATTTTTTAACCCCACAATTGATGAGGAGGTGAAGAGGCGTTTGTCCACGTTGGGATGTGTTTGAATCTGTACATTTCTACCATCGTTATTTTGGACAGCTAATTTAATTCGGCCAAATTTATCATCGTTAATTTTGAGTTGTACGATACCGTGAACTTCTAGATTTTGTAAGCCGCCATCTCGTCCTGCTGTTACACTGATCTTTTCTTCTACTGTTATATGTACACTGAATAGAAATAAACATCCTTTATCTAACATTGATTACATCTTCAGTTCTGAGGATTCTGTCCACAAGCTGAGCTCCATTTCACAAAAAATCTTGTGTAATCTAACATTGAGAAATATACATTTAACAGAAATATTCATAAGATGTGTCCCTTGTCCTTCTAAATTGTCATGGCAACTATATCTGTAGAGTCAACCTGATGAAAGTGGTCACTCACTGGTAGAAGTAGAAGTATCTGAATTGTGCAAGCAATGACTGTCTGGAGAACCAAAGCACATGCAACCTATGGACCTTCTAGTAGTGACTGCGAGACTGTGGGTCATGGTATTTAATGAGATAAAATTAAGAAATAGTAAACTTACCCTTCTTGATCAATTGCTGGTGTACTGGCTTTAGTGACTGCATTATTTACTGTTTTATTTACACTTACTACTCCTGTAAACAACAATTATACAATACATCAATAAATAGAGCAACGGGAGACAAATCCAATTTACAGGTCCTGAATTTCATATAACATACAAAGTTTAAGACCTGTTTACAATCCCTGTAAATCTAAACTGACAAATAATAGTAATAATCTAATTTGACCTACTTTCTCCTTCTGATTCTAACATACCAACAAAACTATCAACATCTTTCTTTTTGGTGCTTAATTTGAGAGCTTTAGAAGGACCTGATGGTTTACTGAAAACATTAAAAAATACAACATTAATCAGATGTTACACTATTACAAAGGGCTTGTTATTAGTATAACAAGCTTATACACACAGTCTTTTTTATAAAGAGTATTTTGTGTAGTATATGACAATCAAAATAGTTTCAGAGCTTTAAAAGACCTGATAGTTTACAGAAATTAGCTACAGAACCAATGATTGTTCTGCAATATATCTAAACATCATTGCAATATATCCAACCATTTTGTCCGCTTTTAAGCATAAAAAATGAAGTGAAAATTTGTCAAAAATGCTCAAAATTCTTATTCCATTTCTCACTGCTCAATCAAATACTGTCCAAAATTGAGACTTAAGTCTACTGCTAGCTACATTGATAGAACATACAGCGAAATAAACATGGTCTCAGTTTCATTGTTTCATACACTCAAACAAAACTTGACCACGAAAAACTGAGATTTTTCTAGCACTGGGCTACTGTATTGATAAAACATAGGGTGAAATAAACTCGTACTAACCTAGGAGCAGTATAAGATGGTTTACTAGTTGGTTCTATAATAGAAGAATCTATAACTGAACTGGTATCATTTCTACTGTAAGAACTACTACCAAAACTATTCATAGAGCTACCACGACCACCTTTAGCCATTTCACGCTGTTTCTGTTGTATCTCTTTAGCTCTTCTTCGCATTTGATCTTTCGCTTCTTTCTCTTGTGTCTACAAAATTAAGAATTAGGAATATGGAAAATAAACAAAAGATCTTGATCAAGTCTGCATAGTCCTCAAAGAAACATACATATTTTGGCGCTATGTCCCATTATTAAGTTGTTGAACTTGTTTTGAAATCAAATCTTTTTTACCTGTCTGACAGCTTGAAATACTTTTTCTTCATGAGAGTCCATCTCTGTGAAAGTTCGGATTTGTGCAAGGTTAACATTTTCTCTGTAACCAAGGGCAACAATTTCATCAAATGCGAATATTAATTGAAATGACTGATCTATGATATCTGTTTCCTCCATATTTCTACAATATTCCGGAATCTGAAATATATAAAATCAACAATCAGTCAAATCACAAACACAAGACAATATCATGGAATAAGTACGCTTCTTAAAAATATTTTGTGTTTGTGTTTATGATGTTTACTCCTCACTTCTAAATGTTGTTCAAATCTTCATCAAGCATTTCGTTATAATGGAATTGCAGGAACCACAAACGTCTGATTGAAAATTACAATGATGGAAATTGATGCTATCAGTGCCCTGATACATATAAAATATTTAGTTGAATTGCAGGAACCACAGTTGTGGTTCTTTATCTGTACACAATGCTATTAAGTTTTACTGTAGGAATGTAATGTTTGGAGTAAAACTGTAAAACCTACCACTCTAGCGAATAATCTTAGAGTTTCTAAATCTTCAAGAATATTACTGGCTTTGGTAGTGATTAATAACATGTATAGTTTCTCCATTGGTTGATAGACATAACGAACACTTTCAGTTTCTACGAATGTATGTTGTTTTCCAGAGTTCATCAATTTAGGAAATGCTGCCAGGAGACCCTCAATTCTGGATCTGGTCATCTCAACAAACTGTCTGGATATAATAGCTTTTCCAGCCTTGTTACATACTGCGGCTGCTAAAAGCACCTGGAATATACATTAACATTGTCATTTGAAAACTCCATGGGTTGGAATTCACACAAGACCATGTCACTTAGGTGTATTAGGCCTAATTCTGACCCATATTAAATAAAGAGTATATTATTATTTCTTTTTTTCTCTTAAAAACTTGAAAAAATGGAACACGCTGTGAGCCTCATGAACAGATCCTAACGCTAATATTCTTTTATAATTGAATCTATGTTCTAATGTCTTCCATTATAAGCCTAGTAAATCAATTTATTTCTTGCCTTGACCATTGAAAGACAGGTCACATTTGCCATTACAGTTAAAACTTCTATATCAGTCTAAGCCAGTAGTATTCAAATTTAATGTGATGCTGAAAGAAATGTTATGCAAGCTTCCCTTTTAAATAGGGAAGTAGGGAATTGCCATCTCTCAGTCTCAGAGATTTCAGAAGGCCTATTGAGACATTGAAACCACCTCCAGTCTCGAGAATTAGGATTTGATAATTATCAAAACCAGTGACAGTGATTAGCTAATTGTGCCATAAAAGGTTGATTTATAAGTAAAGCAAAAGCTTAATAATTATAGAAAAAAAATAAGCCTAGACATTGAGCAATATTTGATGATTATTGATGACATAGGCTAAATTGAGAATAATCTTTAGTCAATCTCATCTGTCAACAACACAAAATGATCAAAGATTTTCATGAAAAATCGGAAGATCGGAGCGTTTTAAGGCATGATTAGACAGAAAAAGGAATCACTGCACCTTACTTTTACTTACCATGATTGCTGTCTTCGGTTACAATGTGGAAAAAGTAGTTATTTTCGTCTTTTTTGTCAACACATGTACAAATTTTCAGAACTACGAGTTTACTTCCAAGATGGAAATGGCCACGTCGGTGCATCAATATCCATACGCGCACACCTGCATCTGCGAAATCACATAAAATAAATTGAAATATAGCTTATTTAGGTACCAAAATACAAAAGTGAAATGAAAATATAACAAATAAAATGAATGGATGAAAAATAGAATTAAAATAAAGAAGATGATAAGGGACTACTTTGCCAACAAAACGGATACACGTCACGGCACCAGTAGTAGTTGTTTAGTTGATTCGAGTCCTCCGTCAAGTTGCGATTGATTCTAAATTAGTCCGAAAGTTCTCACGATTCTATTAAGTATTCTATTGCGTGTAGTGTGCCACCCATCCCGTCCTAAAAATAAACTGAAAATGGCAATCTGAAGGCAACTTACAGAGAAGGTTTATTAGTTTTTATCATTTATTATTTAGTAAATTCAGAGCCTACCCTGCTGTGGTCAAATGTCATATTGAAAATTTTCTTGGAAATGTACTGTCCATTGTCGCGGTTGATCTCTGGAAAGCGTCTCCAAATAGCTAGAGCTTCTCGAATCGTCGTTGTTGCTTGTTAGGGAGGTTGGAGGCTATGGAGGCTTCGGTAAACCCAATAATTTGCCAGCAATTATGATAAGACTAAGAGTATTTCGGACAATCGGTTATCAAATCAAATACGGATTTTGATTTTGCTCTTGCAATTATAATAAATAAATCCATTCATTAATTTTTCTTAGATTTTCAATTCTTTCGAATAGCGTCTAAAATATTCTACTTATCATTCTTTTATTTATCAATTTTTTTTAAAATTTATATTTGTTTTCATTTTAAAGAAAGGAACGGAGTAAATCATGAAAAACCGGATGTAGTGATTAATGATTATCGTCTGCCGGTGTTTGACAGATCTGCCGATTTCTAATATTGAAGCAATACATTGAAAGAAGTGAGTTATCTTCTATTCTTTAGAACCGTTCATTTATGAGTACATTATCATATTTCTTTCTGTTGTTGTAATGAAATCAATCAATGCAACTGTATATTCCTGATAACTATGCGCAGGTTGACCCACTTTCCGCACTTTCGCTGTAGGCCTTCAACTCATGTAGATTGATTGATTGATGGTTTGTCCAGAACTAATTTTGATAGAATAATAGCTTGAGCTTGAAAACATCAACATTTCTCCTATCTGGAGATTCTGATAAATTTGGATCTTTACATCTTTATTAAAAAGAGTTTTCACATAGGCGTATTTGATTTTTTTTATTTGTGAGTCTCCTTTTTCAAATCAAGACTAAATATTTACTCCATTTGTAAATCTAACATTCATGTCCCATTTTACTTGTTCTCCAAGCTTGTCTGTGATTGCCGGATGCATTTGAAATTGATTTGAACTTACACTTCTGTGATCAACTGTTCGTGACAACAACCCAACGCCAGTGGAAAAGCTCATTGGTGACTTGAATTACTATTAGTCATAGTTAAAATATTTAACTTTTTTAAACCAGTTGAATCATAAGCTAAAGGACATCTTCATTGTGATTTTGAAAACAAGAGTTGCTTCCCTTTAATTAGTTTGACTTCTGCATTGTTTCCTTTTTATCAGTTTTACTTCACTAGTTTGTATCCCCTACGTGAATTTTCTTCTATTTATTATCTTTGTTGTACCGGTATCAAATTTATCAGACTTTAAACGGATTTGGTTGTATAGTTGTGACACCAGGTAAATCTACTAGTAGATATGATTATTTTGTCTTCTTTGCTAAGATTGAGAATTAGAATTTCAACGTCCATTCTCCATTCTGATAGGGTAGTTTTCCTCTCAGATAATCCCGAATTTGAAAGTATCCCATTTTCAAATTACAAAATGTATTTCAAAGCTACTACCGGTAACGGCAGTTGAATTTTGAATTATATAATTGCTGGTTCTCATATTAGAATATATTTTTTTAATATAAATGATACTATTTTAAACCTTATCAATCTCTGTCAGTTGGCTACACTATATCTGTTAGAGTCTGACATTTAACACAGTAGAAATGAGAAAATAATTAACTTTTACTTCTAAACTACTGGTAATAACATTTGGTCTTGTCAGTTTTATACTGCTCTTTTACTCTTTATAACTATACTGTTAAATTTAATTTTTAGCTTAGAATAAGACTTTTTTAATGACCTTTGGTTTATAACTCAAGAATTAGATCAGTATTTTAAAACAACCGTACTGGAATTTTTTCTCATAGCTTTGTACTAGGCTGTTTACCTATAGTATATTATGAATCTGACTGAAGTGCGATATGTTTTAACAGTGCTAATATTTCTATTCTATGGATGCATAGTGCATAGTTGACATCGACAATTTGGCTTAACTTGGTGCTGTACGTTAACTAGTTACAGTTATTGTAGGGGTACTAGTTGTATATTAGATTATAATTAAAAAGAGAAATAGATGACTTTAACTAATTCTTATGCCTGTGCCAGTGCTTCTGTGTCAGTCTGGTGTCGGCTTTCACCCATTGATACCTAACCCTGAAAAAACCTGTTCACATTGCAGTTCTTAAGATAATTTCATTACATTTTTTCTCTCTTACTTTACTGTTTGGTGACTTTTATCAGTATGGTACCCGGTATACAGAGGTTTGGCCATTATTTTATTTTTAGAAGAAAAATAAATCTTTTAAAAACTATAATAGCATTGTTTACATAGGTAAGATCTGAGTATGCCTTATCTTGTCTTTTACTGAGATTTATTACTATTTCTACCCATTTGAACCTTTTATCTTTTCTACTGGAATGGTGATACATGAAAGTTTTTAGCCAATCTATGTATCAGTTTTTGGTATTTCTTTAAGAGTTGTTGCCAGAAATGAATTTGTGACATTATTTTTCTTCATGCAATTGTGGGAATTCTCCATGGCCAAAAACCTTATAGCAAACTGCACAGTGTTAAAAGCAAAGGTTTTAAATTGTTGATTGATTGCATACTAGCTTAACAAGATGATTCTAAAGAGCAGGTTTATGCCGCTGTCCTGGCAAAATTTCCCTCCTTGTACCCTGCATGCCTTGCCTGTCTTCATTAGACCACATGGTACAGAAAGGTAGGATGTAAGACTCCATTCATTTCATTTATAAAGTGATTTGATTGCTGCCTATTTTGATCAAGGGTAGATGGCAAATGGATTCAGAAACTCAAGACAAATGTAACCTGGTTATAAGTTACAACTAACCAAACAAAAACCAGTCCTAGCCAGGAATTTCGTCATTTACATGTCATAAAACAAATTCTTCTTTGATTCTACAGAAAAACCATTGTGTATAATTCCGCAAGATTTACCACACTGGTTTCTCATAAAAATGGTAAAGATTATTTCTTACAGATAAGAGAAATATCTCATTCTTTCTCAGTTAACTTGGCACACTTTCTTACTTATTTATCAAAGACTTATAATAATAAACACCAGAATTTTTCTATTGACAACCATCTTGTATAGCTTGTATGTAATAAATCAACATATTTCTATCGGTTGTCTTTTACACTGTACAGTTTTTGGGAGATATTTCTTGTTTAATTTCCAATGGCTGCTTGATGCTTATCATCAAAATTGCGTCTTTTCGTTAGGATGGGACAAAACACTGAGGACCTTGTGTGCTACAAGCTGTGCACATTAAAGGCCTCTCAACAGTTGGAAATTGAAAAAGAAAAGGCTAATGCCGCTGTTCTGGCATAATTTTCCTCATTGTACACTGCAGTTTTTCTGGCCAAGTATTCTGCCCCTGTGATTTAAAATGAGTTATAGGTATCTGATAATAGAGGTGATTATACCATTAATCATGGGGGATTTCTGATTCTGTCTGTGACCTAGATTCCAGTTCTACCTGAAAGTCTGCTAGAGACATTATCTAATATTATAATCAGGATGATATCACTTGCTAGGTATAATCATACTGTACTTGTAATGTCTGCTTAAAGAGATATATATGATCCTATATGTGTATATGCCTGGTATTGTAAACTATGCCAGATGGCACACAAATGCTGACCTATCCTATTGCAAAGTATTTTCAATGTCAGATAGTGCCAGCACTAATGAATTGGAATAGTACAAATAGATGTGACTGGCAAATATAACAGGATCCTCATCCCTGTTATGTCTGTGGTAGGTTGGAGTTAGATTGGTACCATATTTACTTTGTCATTGACCTATTTCTGCTCATGATATTATCTAGACCATCTAAATGGTTGTTGATGATATTATACAATACTTTCATACATCTTATTCAGAGGGCATGATTCTCCAAAACTCAGCTTTTAAGAAATTGGAGAGAATGGATAACGAAATTAAACTTAAAATCAATTTTAGTGATCGACCAATCAGATGATTGAAACACTTCCATCTTTTAGAGATGGAAATAGAGAAATAGTAGGATGCTGCTTTCCTTGCAAATTTTACTCAATTGCACACAGCATGGCAATGCTATTCTTAATTTTCCCAATCAGCAAATTGAAACTGCAAAGTTGTGTTTTGACATATATGAATATTTATTACAAGGTTTAGCTATTACAGTGAAACATGGTAGTAAAATAAGTATAAAAGTTTAATAAGAAAATAATTTTATTGTATCAATATTTAACTATGTACATTGAAAGACAAAATATAAATAAAAACTGAGTCAATGTATTCATTTTACTGTGACCAAACTCAAAATGGGTCTGTCATAAAGTGCTGAAAAAACATTAAAGCACCTATTTTTTTAGTTTTCTATTTTTCGTTTAGTCTTAAGTGACGTTTTGGCCTCTTTTTACAAATATCACATTTGTTAGCTTTCTATTTTTTGTGTATTTGTTGGTGACGTTGAAGAGTAAAGACCTGTCTAAAACTCTTTTCACAAACATCACATTTGTAAGGTTTCTCTCCAGTATGGATTCTGAAGTGACTTTTTCGGTTATTGTCCGTGCTAAAATATTTGTCACAAATATCACATTTGAAAGGCTTTTCTCCAGTATGTGTTTTCATGTGATCGACAAGATTTCTCTTCATTTGAAAAGACTTCTTACAAATGACACATTCATGAGGTCTCTCTCCAGTATGTATTTTCATATGAACCTTAAGAAAAGTTGATCGGCTAAAACACTTTTTACAAACACCACATTGGTAAGGTTTTTCTCCAGTATGTGTTCTCATATGAATATTGAGATATGCTCTACTGATAAAAGACTTTCTACAAACATCACATTTATAAGATTTCTCACCAGTATGAATTTTCTTGTGAGTTCGAAGACCTGCTGCATGGCGGAAACATTTTTCACAAACATCACATTTGAAAGGTTTCTCTCCAGTATGGATTCTAGAGTGTATTTGCAGACCATATTTTTGACTAAAGCTCTTTTTGCAAAGTTCACATTCGTACGGTCTTTCTCCAGTATGTATTTTCAAATGATTATTAAGACCTGTTGACAAACTAAAGCATTTATTACAAACATCACATTTGTAAGGTTTTTCTCCATCATGTACAAATTTCTTGTGAAGTGCTAAACTATATTTATGAGACAAACATTTTTTACAGATATCACATTGAAAGGGTTTCTCCCCAGTATGAATTCGCATATGAACCTTAAGATGACAAGCATAAGGAAACTCCATTAAGCAAACATCACATGAGTAAAATTCCTTTTTTTTCAAAGTCTCCATGATATTATAACCTTTAACTATGGGATGGATCAAAACAGGAAGTTCAATATATTACGGATTGGATGTGGACTATGGACAGGTTTATGGACAAGTGTTTGGTTGTTATAGAAGATACACTTCTATAGAAGCATTAGCCCAGGTTAGAAGTATTTGGTATACCCCTATATAAGCACTGGCCAAGGTGTTGTGTAGGTTCAGTTGTGCCATCATTATGTATTCATAGATATTTTCTTTTTAAAGCCAGCTGAACATCTGTGTTGCTAATTTTACTAATATTTCAAG
Organism: Lottia gigantea; assembly: GCF_000327385.1. Taxonomy (NCBI): domain Eukaryota; kingdom Metazoa; phylum Mollusca; class Gastropoda; family Lottiidae; genus Lottia; species Lottia gigantea. The sequence continues at coordinate 525,216 of NW_008710807.1, read as the reverse complement.
TGAACATAAAACTCTAGTTAAGTCTATGTGATATTTTTATGACTTGCTGTTGAAGAGACAGTTTGTTTATAGTGAAAATATCATCATGTAAAATTTATCATATTTGACATGCATTATGATAAGATGAGAATAAGAGCGTGACTGGGATATAGAATTAACGTAACACATGGTAAATCTAGAAGGACTTCATCGCTAATCATGTGAGAGCTTTCACACCGGGAAAAGATGCCCTGTTTGCCAAGAGATCAAAGGGGCTTACATGGAAAAGCGGCTAGTCGCTCAGATGGGTCAATAAACTGGCACCATATGTTACAGGCTATGCAAAATTTAGATCCCTCGACAGTTGGAAATCAAAAAAGAATAGGCTTATGTCGTACCTAGCAAAATTTTCTTCATTGCACACTGCATGTTGCCTGTCTTCATTAGTAGGACAAAAAACTCCATTGATTTCATCTTAAAGAGTTTGAACCCATCAGCACCCCAATACCTCAATCCAAATAAATCCAATGATCTACTGATAAAGTGAACAATTTAGTAAATGAAGGTGATTTGTGACAGTAATATTGATAATGTGTTAGAGTGATAAGTCCGTCAACCTTGACCTTTGATCATTAATACTGGACATTCATTATACCAAGGGAAATAACTCAGGAAATAACCTGGACTAATCACGGAAATGACAGGAATAATTACTAGGACTTCAACATGGAATTGAGAATGTCTTGGCTTTGACTAGATGCTATTCCTGGTTGAAACTTGATCAGTTTATGTGAATTGTTAAGATCTCAGACAAACTCTCAAGTTGAGAATAATGCAATGAACTATTTTAGAGTTATTGCCCTTGATTCTGTAAGGATGGATTTGTGAGGGAAGAAATGAAGTTGCTTGGCCCCCCAATTTCAAATTATTATCAAGGAGACCCAAATGCCTAGTGTTGTTTACTCCCCTTGACAATTCTGTGGGTCCTTACTACAATCAGGATCTAATCAAACCTCTTGGTATTGATCCTTCCCTTCTACCAAATCCCTCAGCCTCAAAATCTCAAAAGTAAATTCAAACAATAATTTCAGTATAATTTAAAAATGTATGAAAATAAAGTGCAGTTATCAGTATCCTATTAATTGCCCTAAAGATAGTTGCTATCTTCCTGCTGCCAACAGCTGAAGAATGTTATAATAATAATGTGTCAGGAAAGTTCAAAAGTGAGATTTTAATCGCGTTACATCCTCCCTGAACATCTTAAAAACTATACTCAGATCTGTTATGAACTAGTTACTATTAAAATTAGCAGATGTAATGCTCTAGATTCATGACATCATTATTTTATTGGCCATATGGATGTTTTTATTAATATAAGAGACATGCTTGCTGTTATTTAACATAAACTTGGACTGAATAACTGAGAGTTTTCTAGCCATTTAATCAAATATTAAGAACACATCAAGATAACTCAGCGATTTGAATGTTTGCTAGAATAAGCGTTCTGGGATTCAATGACAGCGTAGGTAGAAATTAAACTTTAGGATTTTTCAACTCGTTTTTCCACTGGTAATTTCTGTGGGTGGAGGTATCATGATAATTTAGGATGGATGGAACAATAAACCAAAGTCCTATGTACCATATAATGTTCATTCTATATTCCTAGACAGTTAGAAATTGAAAAAGAGTAGACTAGTGCTGCCGCCGTGACAAAATTTTCCTCATTGCACATTGTATGACTTTGCTCGTTTTTATTAGGCCCAATCAGACGAAGAAAAAGTAGAGTAAAACTCCATTTCATTTCATTTCACTCAATAGAATATGACATTTCGTATTTGGATGTTAAAGGAATATATTGGCACTGAATGAATGACCTGTCTGAAGCCTGTCACCATAGCGCTAACCTGTCGGGAGATCCTTGAGATTGGTGCCAAATATCAGTCTAATACATGATCAATCAGTGTTCCATCATTGATGCCAGTTCCTTCACTCTGGCACTGCCTGATAATTTCTCTATGATTCTACAATTCTTCAGATTGTTTGGTCTACTTGCTCTGGCTAAAGTTTAATGTTGAGATGTATCATGAAAATCTTTCTTGTGAGGGATTTTAAAAATTTCTTTGACTTAAAGGGATTTTTAAGGACTTTGTAAACTTTTTATGTGTATCAGGAAAACATCAATTTGCACCATTCCAATTTTCAGTCAGACGACTATGGGTCTTGCAATTCCACTAAAACTAAGATTTTTATGTCATCACTATCATAAAGCAGTTAAGACGTTTTATGCAACAGTAATAATGTTTGGAATGCAAATTGTTGCAAAAGTGAAAAAAGGAATACTTCGTTGTTTCTTCTCCTCCCCCCCACCCCCTCCTTGTTCCTTCTTTCCCCCTCTTCCCTTCCCGAGCCTCCTTTCCCCTCTTCCCTCCTTTCCCCTCTTCCCTCCTCCATCTTTCCACCTCCTCCCCGTCTTTCCCTCTCCTTCTTCCTCCCCGTCTTTCCCTCTCCTTCCCCCTCCCTCCCCCTCCCTCTTTCCACCTCTTTCTTTTCCTCTCTTTGTTTCCCCCTCTTTGTTTCCCCATGCCCCTTGTAAATGCAGAAAAAGTCGCTGACATGAGCTGAATCACTAAAAACCAAGGATTTAAGATTATTTCTTCTGTTTCTTCTGCTCAATAAAATTCCAATGAGTTATGAAATTCATAAATCTGATATCTATTGACTAACAGTGATAATTTATGAGAGGATTTGGAGAAAATTTCCTGAGTCATAATCAACTCCATTCTCTTCATCTTGAATATGATAGACGAGAATTTTATACAGCCGTTGAGACAATTTATTGTCAAGTCTATTGATTTTAACTTTACTTCATCTTTTTGTCTTTTATGAATATTGTGCATTAATCACTTAAATATTAAAGAAATTGTAAAAAGGTTTTCTAAAATTTTTATTTGTATCAGGGGCATATATGGTTTCTGTTTGCACCATTCTAATTTTCAGTCATCCTGTGGTTCTTGCAATTCCAATGATATAGTTGCTGGAATAGGTGCTTGGCAGTTGATAATTCTTAATGTATGTTAGCTGTATCTCCAATCAAAATGAAAATATTACATCCGGTTTACCTACAATTCAATAAAGTAGTTTACTGATCTACTGTTGGCTATTGCCAGGATTTATGTTTTTTGCACATAATTGCCTTATGTGATACAAAGATATAATGTGTTAAGTGACGTCATGAAACACTTACTTTTAGTGGAATTGCAGGAACCACAGAAAATTGGATGCTAACAGTAATATAAAATTTATGAAATCTCTTTACAATCCCTTTAAGGAGCTTATCTAGGCAAGTAATTCCCTTTAAAGCATAAATCCCAACAAAACTTGTTAAACATTTTAAAGAAATAAATCACATAAGGAAACTTGAAACCGGATCTTTAACAACCTGTGGCTTAAATTCTACTACTTAACATTAGACTGATCCAATAAACACCAGTACCAGTACAGAACCTGTCTTCCCTACAGTAGAATAAACCGAACCACTTCAAGCCTGAAGGGACAACAATATGAGCTAAAATTACTATCAATTAAAAGTGAAGGGGTGTTTTAGTGAAAGCTGAAACAAAGGTCGGAGGTATTTTAGGTGCTAGTATAAGTTTTAAAACTGTAGGACTTGTTACAGTGTGAGATATAGTTGGATATTGTGTAATAGTGTTGGATTATATAGTATATTTTTATGTTAATTGTGGCAATTTGACTATATAGTCTGTAGTATATTAGTAAGTAATTCAACTGTTTTACTGTTATTAATTCAATTATGGTTGAACCTCTTTTGTTTAGCTCCACATTTTTGTTAGCTATCCATCTTCATCATCACTATGGTCAAGCCTGTAAAACAACTTTATCTTATACCTTGACTACAATGGCCCACTTCCTTGTTTCACAGCAATTTGATTGAATTGTACACTAGCTAATACAGCCTATCACACTCCTCGATTTCATGCGTTATTATTTTTCTCAAAAAGTGTTCCATTGCAGTCAAGGTATAGAATAAAGACGCAATGCCTTGACCGAAGATGTCCAATATGTTAATAAATGTCTGAGATAATACAGGTAATATTCTGTGGATAAGATTGGTTATTCGTCAGTAAATGTATCCATGAATTTTACAATTCAAGGGACATAATCCAAGTTCGATATTTATTCTTCGATCTCAGACTGTATTTAAGGATAACGTAAACCAAACTTATTGTTTGCACTCACATTTTTCAAACATCGTAACCAAAGACTTCAAAATCTTTACAACAAATTTCACCTGGCTCAGACAGACTGAACTTGAAGTTTGAACTCAAAATATTCAGGCTTGTAAGTTTATGAATATGTAATTGGACTTTTTAGTGGAACAGAATATCTGGGTTTGGCTGATCTGATTTAAATAGGTTTAAAACCCCAGCACCATCAAAGGTGCAAAAGAATCCCCATAAAACATAGTCTACTTTTTCTGTCTCTACACCAGTTGACGACTTCTTAAAAAGCTATAAGAGGCTGGAATAGAGGCAGATGTTGTGTTATAGTTTCAGATGACTGGCCATTATACTGGTCAAAACCTGTTCTAGCATTTTCCATTTGATTTGAAGCTCTTGTTTTAAATGACCAGCCCTTTGTACTGGTCAATTGTTAAGAATTCTCCAAGAACCCCAATAAAACCTATCCTAACAGTCAGTATATGATGAGCCAGTGTGTATTAATGGTGTATACATGAGATATCAATATAAACATGTGAGTCTAGTGGTAGAGGGATTGTCTTGTAATAATCTTATCAGATATGTACTGTTTCAACTTTTAAACTTGGTGAAATGATGACAGTATTTATTGTGACTAGGGTGCAGTAGTAATATATGGCTAAATTTTAGAGCAAAAAGATCTTAAAATTTGGATATTTAAGTGAAAAAATTAACATCTCTTGTAGATCAAGAATACAGTATTTTTCAAATCCATTCTTATGTAGGTGAAGTAGATCAATTTTTGTTTTTTGGAAAGAGAGCATGGGATGGGAAAGTTGGCAATGTTGTGGGACACTGGTATTAAAGAGTACAATTGTCAAAATATGTTACTACTTTTTGAGGGCGAAGTTTTGCCACTATTTAACAGAATAACATAAAGTTTATATGAAATATAAATTTATAATGTAACTAGTTTTAATTAAATGTTATTAATTAAGATATATTAATTTCTGTTATTGAATAGTGACAAGTTTTAATTGTTTGTAATTAAACACCAACCACTTAATTACAGGAAGTCCAGCGTCAATCCAGTCTGTTGAGGTTAAATATTTCATTTTCGATTGATGTCAAAATAACAATACCGGTACTTAAATATTTGAGATTCTTTATAATAAGTAATTTGGTGGTGTTGGTACTAATGAGGGCATTCTGGAACACCTCATATCAATCTGTGACTGTGTTTGTCACCCGAGTACCAGGCTCCCTGAAACAATCGCTTTGCATTTCTGAATTATTGTTTATCTTGTAAATCTCTCCAGAAGTAGGTAATTACCTATCAAATTGATGTATTCCAATGCTGAAATCCAGAGTTCCTACTTGTGACCTTGGCCAGTGCTTCTATAAGAGAGTTTCTTTTATAAAACCTTATACCAGGCCCGTTGGTACAGGAGGGAAAAAGGTGGAGGGGGGGGGGGGGGGCAATGATAACTTACTTACCCTTCCAAACAATCAAGATTGCTACGGGCCTGCCTAAGAATCCACAACTGACAAAATTGTATTGTATTCTAAAGAGTTTGTTAAAAATCTCATTTTATGCTGCTGACATGTGTTTGTGATACACAATCCTCATCAGGTCAATGATTTTGATATTTTCACCCGTCTACATTAGCCCACATGGTGCAGAAAAGTAGGATGTAAAACTCCACATTTCATTTTGATATTTTCAAATTAATGATATAATTGTCCAAGCTATTTAAGTCTCTTGATTCAACAATTTCATCTGGAATTTTTCACTCCGCCCTGAAAATTTGCAATTGCTTCTGTAATTGTCCCAATGATTTGTTTATTGGGCTCAAGTGGTCTTGAATTTTATGCAAATGAGCAATTTCCTGACAAGTCAAGATGAGTTAAAAATCTATGAATATTAATAAGGTTAACAACGAGTTAATGATTTTATCAGACGCGAAGTGAGAAAATTGCCTGTTGAATACGTAACAGGGTGTTTATTACTTAGATAAGAATTTTAAGGAGAGGGTGCTTAGAATCATTAAAGGGATTGTAAAGAGATTTTCTAAACTTTTTATGTGTTTCGGGGACACTGGTCATAAAACGCGTTAGATTAGTGGAACTGCAAGAAGAGGTTTTGTAGACTTAGCCTTTTTTTGATGTCACTTTTTGGAAGGGTATTATAGAAATAAGCTTTATATACTTTAGTAATTAACCGGGTAACAAACGGTTATTGCAGACGATTACCCGGTTCGTAAAATTCACTAATCCTTTCAACCCCAAATTTTTCCCAGCTTGTCACCTCGCCATTTTTTAAGAGAATCAAGCACTTTTCAATTCAGAATGGATTTTAACACAATTGTTCAAATAATGTATTTGAAATTCATCATGACTGTCGGTAGTAGACCATTGTTAGAAGTGATCATTAGCATTCCATGTTTTCCTGATTGGAATATTTGTTAAGTGTGAGCTAATAGAATAGAGGTCACTGTGACCTGGGTGTCTGTATTATTTGATTATTGATTAATGAAGTGTATAATATCCTGATGTACTAACAGTGTACAGTCATCACTTCTTACACATCAATCAACCTGATTTTTTCACAATATTTGTTAAGATTAAAGAGATTGTAAAGAGGTTTTCTTAAAAAAAAATACAGTGTACAGTCATAGCTCTTTGTAATATTTGAGACATGGTGTGATCTATGATGCGGGATTTTAGATTCAATAGAAAATAAAAGAAACCAATTATATCCAGCCAGACCTATGCCCTGGTATTTTTTTCTACTAAATTTTACTGACTCGATACTCCGTCACTATAACTCATGTCTTCACTTAGTGTGTTTTCTTCTGTTATCTTACCCCCACATCATAAAAAACCTTCATTATTGTTAAAACTAACAAAACATTACTAAGCTGACCAGTACTTGTAAATAAATAGTCCTTACTTCGGATCTAGGCCCGTGCTTTCTATGATTAAAATCTCATTTCACCTTAACACCCAGGCTATGTATTTGCGAAACTATCTTAGTGCTAGGATGTCCTAGAATTAATGTTAGAAGATAAGAACCTAGGACATCCTAGCGCTAAGATCGTTTCTAGAATACATGGCCAGGTTATTCGCTTCTATTGTTTTCTACTGTATCGATAATCTACACTGCACTGGACTCCACACATTTCATCTCTTCCAAACCTGCATACATTTAATAATAACCTTTATGTTTTCAAATTCTTAATTTTCCGATGATCTTTGTTAAGATATTTTACAGATATTTATTTCGTGGCTTTGTGGAATTCAGGCAATAACAGTATGAATACTGATAAAAAGATTTAAAATTATGTTAAAATGCTTATCTAAATATTATGACCCTTTCTAATTTCAGAATAAAAAATGTGGATTATGAGAAATCTGAATACTATGATTTGATTGGATTATTAGGAGTAATGTGGGATTATTGATATATAACGTGGAATACGGACAGGAAGTAAGGAGTTAACGGTGATTACACGAAGGACGGTGGCGTCTTCAGCCAAGTTGTAATTTAACTCATGTGAGAGTAGAATATTCAACTCACATGTCATTTCGAAAAAGGTCAGTACTAGAAATTTTTTAAGATCTCTTTTCTTTATGCCTTATTTGTCAGAATCTAGGTTGTTTGTACTGGGTAGGGGTAAATTGTTATTTGTGATAAATTGATGTGTATAAGTTGTATATATAGACAAGTACACAAATACACAGTCAAGTTGGGTCAGTGGTAGGGTTAGGTTGTGTTTTTTATAATATTTTAGTTGTGAATAGTCTTGGTGGTATGTTGTTCAGTTCAGTCTTCACTGTTCACAGGAAATTACCGAATACTTCACAGGGCACTATATCTTATCTATTTTTTATTAGTTACTGTTTTGAGAATTAGGCCCCTTGTAATGAAAGTTTTTGAAGTAGAATTTCTGGATATTGTCAAGCTACTTTCGGTTTCCTTAAAATAGTAATGATTCATGGGAGTATTAGTAAGCTTTCTCTCAACTTCTCAGTGGAACATGATATAAACCAGAGGCCTAGACTGCTTTTTCACTGTGAAAACACAGTTCTAGAATACTATTAAAGTTAAGATAAGTATTGGTATAAAAACTGGCCCCCTGCTGACACTCAATTACTATTTATGTCATTAGAACTTATAATTTCTACTTATTACTCTCAATGGCTTTCACTTTTCTATTTACTCAGTTATTTCATTATAAGGTACAATATTCAAGGCTTGTAAAATGTCAGACCTATTTGACCTCAATCAGTAAAACAGTAATAAGAGTTGCCAGATTATTCTAGTCATACTTTCAAACAAGTTCAACCAGAATCTGGCAATTTTTATTAGCAGCATTAAAAAACAAAACGAACTTGTTTAACAACATAATACATTTTTAAAGTGCTTTAGACTCTTACCTGTCCATTTATGTTAATAAAAACTTGAAAAAAATGAATGAGAAAAGCTCACAGGTGACCACAACAATATATAGCATACCCTCAGATCTAGATGAAGTATCCTTTTAAGTTCCTGAAAATATTTGTGTCCTTGGTCTTTATGATCCATGTCACTATGAAGCTGCAATGGACTCAAAGGGACTTACTGGTACTATGTCTTTATTGAGTGTCCTTGCTGGTCCCAACAGTTTGCTGTGGACAACTGGGTAATCTATTCTAGGTTATTTACAATAGACTGGTTATATAGAACTCTTTAATAGAGTCCATTCAAACATGAGTGGCATAGAAATATTGAGTGAATGAGGGAAAATCTGTTGAAGAGTGACATATGTTTAAAATGTAGATTATATTTGAACACTTTATAGAAGTTCATTCAGACATGACTGGCAAATAACTTTCAACAAATCAACATCCCTGAATAGAACAAATCTGTTGTAAAGTGACATTAATATGCTAGAAATGAATATTATATTGATATAAAGTGGTTTATTATTGACTATTTGTTACCTGACAGTGTTGAACAAGGTGGTCAGAATAGGTTTATTATCATACTGTCATTGTAACAATGTTATACATAGTGGACATATACTAGTACAATAGCTTGACCAGTAGATTTCTCTACTGTACAATAGATACACATGTCAGTAACATTCTTATACATGTTGTAGTGAAGTGTTATAATACACACATAGTGTGGCTTGAGTTTTCTCAAGGTAGAGGGGGATACGCCCTGGACACGTTAATTTTTCCACTGTTGGTAACAATCTTATACATGTTGGTGGTGGGGGAATATGCCCTGGACACGATTATTTTTCACTGTTGACATTCTGATATGTTGTGGCTAAGTGTTAAAATACAAGTCGATTTGACACATCAAATATACCCAGAGTTTGGTCTGAGTTTCACAGCCAATCTGGGAAACAAAGAAAGCAATGAAGGCTGTAATTTTCTTGCAATTCCACTAAAACTATACATTTTAAGGCACTATTGTGATTGTCCTTATATCAATAGAACAGCTGTTTAAATAGTGACGTCATAAAACACTTGCTTTTAGTGGAATTGCAGGAACCACAGACATCAGGACTTCAGTGTCCTACGTAAAAAATAAGAAAATCTCCTTACAATCCCTTTACAAGAGGAAGTAAGCTATGATAAGATTTGAGGTTTATAATTAAAATATCTGTTATAGTAAGTTAATTAAGGAGTTGTGGTTATCTCTTAACGAGTTATAAACAGCTGGTATTAATTGTTTTCTTTATCTTAATAACCTTTTCTAATTAACTTACTCTTAACCTTTCATTTCTTAGTTTAACCTTGGCACATATACTGTATCTACCTCACTTTTTTTCAAGTTATTTTACCAGACTACATTAAGGTAAATGCCTCATGGTAAATGCCTCATGGTTCATGGTAAATGCCTCATGGTAAATGCCTCATGGTTCATGGTAAATGCCTCATGGTTCATGGTAAATGCCTCTTGGTGAATTAGACAAATTTAGAAATTTTGTTGATATGATATCTGCTAAATGTGCTGATAAAGTGGACAAATCTTCATGATATATACTTTTCATCAATGAATTTGAGATCTATTCCTTCATAGTGTTAAAAACTAGGGCATGCTCACTCTTGCAAAACTCTTGATGCCAATCCAATACGAGAGAATTCTGAAGCAGAATCTGAGAGGCATGGCATATTTTCATTCAAAATATCTCAATGTAAATTTCTGCAAAAGCTAATAACAAATTGCAAATTAGGCTTCAATAATTGAATTAATGAGATAATGATGATTATCAATGTACTGATTCAACTGAGAACTAGTGAAGCTAGAGATTTAATCTGTGTGTAATATGATTATTGACCCTGAATGGCCCCAGACGGTCAGCTACGGTCAGTCAGTGGTCAGTTTCTAATCTAATCTCTCTCATTTTATCTCTTAAATATTATTGTCCTTGTTGTGAAGTGTGTCTCTTTATCAGATATGTTGACAATAAATTTGATGTTTCTAGTAATATCTTGGTCCAATAGTGGGTGTAAAAAGAAACAATGGAACGCGCCCGAACAACTACCCCCACCTTATTTTACTAGCCCCTTTACCCCTTACCATATTTATAAATGTATACTGGTATGGTACAAAACTTGAAACTGTCTCTTTGATGAAAAACAGTGATAAAAACATCCCCCCTCGTACATCTTCTTTTCAACACCATTAACCCCCTCCCCTCCCCTCCCTTCCCTTCCCCTATCAACCATCCCAACCCCTCAACAAGTCTGAGCTCTCTTTTATTAACAACAGACTGTCTCTTTAACCCCTATCAATATAAACAGTAAAAGATAGCCTAATATTGACAAATAGACTGAATGAGAAACAGTGATAAAACATTAGTATGATTTGTCTTCCTTCACCTGGTGTCGGCCATCATATTGATTTATACTGATTCGTTATCTTGAGATAGGGGACAGACGGTCAGGGCAGGTGGCAACTCCCTCCACTAACAATGTTTTAACAATGGCTTTGTGCAGTCACCTATCAACCGGGACATTTTAGTTGATCAAAATTTCTTGAAAATATTTGAAAATTTTATTGTGTGATTAGGAATAAGGAATAACAAAGGAATTTTTATTTTCAAATTGAGAAGATTTTGGGGATTTTTTTTATTAATAGTGGATATTATTTGCAGAAGTGTTAGTAAATAGTCATCAAAATTTCAATATTCATAGAAATTTGTGAAATTTTGTAAAAATGTGATTTGGATTAAGTGTTGGAATAAGACAAAGGAATTGTGTATTTGTATTGAGGAAATTATTAGCAGATTCTGTCTATTGTGTAGCAGACTTGTTTCCAATTATAATCTTTTTGTCATGTTCAAGTTTGAAATTGGAATGTGAAATTATTGGAGCATTCTAAAATGAATGTCATAGCATGCCACCAAAGAACAAAAGATGTAATTATTCCAGCATTGTGTAGAGATGACTGTACTTGATAACAGTGTTATTGTGTGAAGCATTCTTCTGTCCTGTCTGGGACATTGAATATTTGATGGAGAATGCACTTTTAATCTTTTGTGTTTTGAAAGGAATAATTCTTTAAAAATGGAAAATTTAACACAAATCTTTCATGTTTTGAAAGAAAAAATTCGTTAGATATTGGACAGATCAATAAATTTCTGTTTTTTGAAAGAAGAATTCTTAATATATTGTAAATCACTTGAAAGCTTTATGTTTTAAAAGGAATAATTTGATAAAAATTGAAAATTCAACACAAATCTTTTGTATTTTGAATGGAATTTGAAAAAAAATAATTAAATAAAAAAATAACAAGCACTAATGAAAACTATCTTGATTAATCAACAAAAAATTTGATTAATTTTCTGTATTTTGTAAGAAATCAAGTTTTAATTACAAAAAAAATTCAAATGAAATTGAATCTGAAAAAATTAAGCAGTACAATAACTCTTTATAATTGATGAAACTGTTTTGCTTGTCATGGCATTAACTGAAAATAAAAAATTCCTGATTTTGCTTGGCATTGTTTAGGTTCATCTTTTGTTCAATGCCTGTGTTGACAAATTGTCCTAATACATTGAATTATTGATATGACTTGGACTAATTGACCTGCTAGTGAAATGGTGGCCAAGAAAAATAAATCAGACAACACAAAGGATATTGTTGTGACTAAGGGCTGGAGAAAACGGATTAAGACCACTAGTAATTTGAGGTAAGGGGAATCAAGTTGAATCAAGTATTACATACATAAGACATACATGATTACATTTTATTCCATGTTCCTTCATATATAACATCAGCAGATAAAATTCATTAAATGTATTATTTCATTCATTCATTCATTAATACATTCATTCTTTCATTGTTCAATTTCATTCATCCATAGATTATAGACATTTTATTCATGCATATATTCATTCAATCAATCATTTATTCATTTATTCATTCATTCATTTATTCATTCATTTATTCATTCAATCATTTATTCATTCATTTATTCATTCATTTATTCATTTATTCATTCAATCATTTATTCAATCATTTATTCATTCATTCAATCATTCATTTATTCATTCATTCATTGTTATAGTTCATTTATTCATTCTTAATTATTTCAAATTTTACAACCATTCATTTACATCATGAAAAACAAGAATATCTGCTCATTTATTTTATGAATTTATACATTCATTCATTCATTCATTCAATCAATCAGCCATTCATTCATTCATTCATTCATTCATTCAATCAGCCATTCATTCTTTCATTCATTCATTCATTCAATCAGCCATTCATTTATTCTATTATTTCATCATTAATTTGATCAACGATTCGATCATTCATTCATCTGTTCATTCATTCAATTATTCATCGATTCATTTATTCATTCAATTATTCATCGATTCATTTATTCATACAATTATTCATCCATTTATTCATTCATTCATTGTTATATTTCATTCAATCAATCATTCATTCATTCAATCAATCATTCATTCATTCATTCAATTATACATTCATTCATTCATTCATTCATTCATTCGTATCAATGTATTGTAAACAGTAGATAAGAAATTGTGTAAGGATAGAAATATAGGTCAGTAAATTGTTTACTTAAAGAACAACAATAATGTCATTGTGTTTTTCTTTCAAATATAGCTAGTACATCTGAGGCCGTGATGTTGGACAATCGATATACTGACATTCCAGAAATACCAATATGTTCAATAGAACTTCAATATAATTTCTAGTCATGGTTGATTGATTAAAAACCTCGTTAATTAAATATTAATTAGCAACTGGTTGTTTGGTATAATAGTATTTATGATTATTTAAAACATGGAGATATGGTAAATGGTTTATTAACATGTCTTGCACCATCTTCACAATGTCAAGCAATTACACACTTCATCTTATACCTTGACTGCAATAGCCACTATTTTTGTATCATAGAATGCAGGTATTTGATTAGATTATATGTAAGTAAATACAGGTTGTTTGGTATAATATTAGTTAGGAGGTAAATGATAAATTAGTGTATTTACATGTCATGCAAGAAATAAGATGTATGACACACATGGTATAAGAAATATGTATAGTTAGTTGTGGACTCTTTGTATGGGTTGTTTCACCTAGAAGTAGGCGTGCCTGATTCTGTCAATATGCGCTGAAAAGAGGGTACAACTGGAGGTATGAACAAATGACCATACCCCACCCCCTGGCTCCACCACTAATTGCTACCTGTTTTTGTAAGGATTCAATTAACAATTGGAACCATAAATACAGACATTAAGAGTAAAAAATCTAGTATTTGAGAAGAACCAGAACATGTTTTTGACTGGTAGTAGTAATGTGTATATTTATACAATAAACTTCCTGATATCAGATGACCCTAGGTCAGTAAATACCAAACTACCCTCCATTCTTCTTTCATTTTCTACCTGCAAATGTTTTATAATGAAACAAACTTGATCCGCTCTTAATCTGATTAGCTTAGTTTTGTCTGCAGGGGTCAAAGTTCAAATGGAAATCTGCCTTGTATTCAATTGACAAAAAGCTTTCTGTTCAATATTTTCTCTGAATGAGTCTCTTTATAAGAGGTAATATAAAGGAAAACTCTTTAGATATGAAAGTAGGACTTGGGTATTGATGAACTTGAAGTTTTTAAAAATGTAGAGTCCCAAGTTGGTTTTAAAAACTCCAAAGTTCACAAATTTTTGCTTGTTTCAATTTCAAAAAGGTTGATGTATACATGATATACACAAAGTTGAACAGACCTAGATCTGTTTTGATCGTATAAAACAATGTTGAAGAGTCCATGTGCTGCTGAATGGAATAGCTCAGTCAATGGATGTTCGATTGTTGTCTGCTAGGTGTTTAGGTACCATGGAGTGTGAATCCTCTTCAAGGTATGAACTTTACTGAAGCCAGTGCTTTTGAAAGTGGTCCCAGATTCCTCTGTTAACCCACATCTCTAGCAAATGGACCTAGATTTTCTAGCAGACGCGGCCAACCAAATCATCGTCTGGGCTAAAACCAGTCTGAAATTACATCTGTTAATCACAGAAAATTACCATGATCAAAAACATGGTGGAATCAGATTATAAAGAGACTATTAACATATGTTTTGGTCGTTAGTGAAAGGATATCTCCTACATATCAAAGTGACCAATACTTGTTAATTATTTGTGCGTCTGCTTCTTGATGTCTGGAGATAGACTGTAGATAGCATGGAGATAAGGGGCCACTTAGCAGCGTTTATTTTCAATATAGTACTAGCTCAGACCTCATTGGTTCCTTTGTTGAGATTTCTGTAGGTTTTGTCATTACCGGAATTTGTATGGGATACCCTGGTTTTAATACAAAACATTTCAACTTGGAAAGTTAACTGTCTTTTTCAAAGCTGATGAAGATTGTTTATCTGAAACATGTTTGGCTGCATGAGAAGATCTTATGACCTTGATCATGACCTTATGTGCAAGTTTGAACCAAAATGTACAAAATAATCCCCAAAAATAACCCCAAAAAATATCACCAGGATAAATCTGATCTTTATTATTGAGCTGTAAAAAGTAAATGACTTTCTGTGAAAAAAAATTATCACCCTTCAAAAACTTGTAATCAGATGAACATAAAAAGATGATCAATCCATGTCTATCAAAAGTTTAAAAAGATCAAACCTCATCTCTCAGCATATTTCATGTTGATACAAATATTTGATTACACTTTTCATGTTACAGGAAGACTGGTATGTCGTTAAAATGTACAGTATTTAAAGGGATAGGTTCACCATCCATTTGGCCAATCATACCTTAGTCTCAGAAGGGTTATTTGTTAGCTTATCAGTTGTAGTGTTCACCGTCGAAATTTGAGCCTTGTTTGTCCAGAATTATCTGTGTTTGAAAGTTAAAAAGACGACTCGTCTTTTCTTGGCACTCTTAAGATAACTAGGAAAGACATACATAGAAAGTTAAATTCCTAGTTTGAGATATTTTTGAAGAGATTTCGTACAATTCCAGTAGTTCTGAAGACTATCTACATATATTCAAGACTGAAATCAACCTCTGAAAATGGTGAAACCTCTCCCTTTAAACATGCAGTATTTAACATGCACCAAGATGTAAAGAAAATCTCTCTTTATTACTATGTAAATTGGTCTTTGATATTCAGTGCTTCTTAGAATCTCTCAGTGTTCTAGATTTCAAAACATGTTCTTTTTGAAAATTACAGTTTTCCATCATCTCGATGCCAGTCAATTCAGTGTATTCTTTTGATATTTACTGCCAAAATATGACATGTGCTTGTAAAGATATGACATAGTGCAGACATCGTTTTTTTATTGCACTGCTTTGCTATGGTTAGTTAAAACTTAAAGAATTTCCTCTCTAATGTTGTATGCTCTAGTAAATTTCATTAGAAACACATGCTAGTTAAAAATACATCAAAATAATGTCTTAGATTTGTTACTATATTAAGCTCTCTCAGGCTGGTAAAAACAATTTTTTTTTGCTCTAGTAAATTCTATTAGCTACATAAAAATTATTCTTCAGATATTAATAGCTTCTAAAGACAATATTAAAATTTTGGTATCTTGCACATTATAAAACAGAAAACAGTTTCTCTATAGACTATATTAAAAAGTGGGGTATTTTTGATCTTTATAAAACAACTTCTAAAGTCCAATGCATAATTACATTATAAAAGTTCTGTATTCTAAGTTAATTTTATTAAACACATTTATTACTAATACTACACCTTAATATTGTTTTGTAAGAAGTACTTAATGCCCCAAAAAAATTTAATAAAAACCTAGCCCTAACTATAATTTTAAAAAAAGTTGACCATGTACCAGTCGGCAGGTCACGTTTTTGACATGAAAAAAGTCAGTCAGCTGGAAGATTGGCTGGAACATGGATTCCATGGTGAGAAACTAATGTCATTGGTTCATTAGAGATGTTTCTTGGTGGGGGTTCATCTCATTCCAGGTCAAACATAATTCTTGAACATTAAAGAGATTGTAAAGAGATTTTCTAAATTAGCATAGCATCAATCTACACTGTTCCCAATTTTCAGTCAGACGTCTTGTTCCTGCAATTCCACTAAAACTAAGCAATTTAAGATGTCACTACTCCAAAAGCTGACATTAATATTCAAGTCAGAGACATCATAAAACACTTAATTTTAGTGGAATTGCAGGAACCACAGACATCTGACTGAAATTGGGAACAGTGTAGATTGATGCTATCAATTGCTCCATACACATTTAAACATTTAGAAAACCTTTTTACAATCCCTTTAACTGTCTTAAACTGAACTCTATTTAACTGAACTCTATTTAACTGAACTCTATTTACTGTAGGCTTCTTTGATCTTCTCTTGTTAGCTCTTTTTAATTAGTGAATCTAATCAATGATTTACTGTCAGGGTAAAAAATGTATGTAGCTGGTTCTTCCAAAAAAAGTGGAAATTTTCTGCATGTTTTTGGCTTGATTTCAAGAGATTCTACTGGTACAACTTTTTACCTTAATATTTATCAACAATGAGATCTTGTAGTAATATGCATTGCTAATGTGTTTTCAAAACAATTCCACAATTTATTACAAGATTTTATCATCACTCAGTAGCTAATGGGATTTCAGAAGATGTTTGATTTTGGGGGGAGGGAGGGGGGACCAGATGGACATTCAATCAATTATTATTGAAGGGCAAGTAATATATCCATAGGGGCAATACTGTGTTTAGTTGCAGTAATGAAATTTGTTGGTTGTTAGAATTTTTTCCCTGTAGTTAAGAGCCTGTTTACATTTTGTGTAGTCTGGACCAAGACTGAAATGAGATTAATGTACAATTCAAGATTAATGTACAATTGTACAGACTGAAGGTACAAAAATGAATATTAGAAAAAAATGTATATATACCAATTTATTGGCTACCAGACCAATCCAATTGTTCTAGTATTTGGTTGTTTACATGACCAAAATAAAAAAACATAGAAATAAAATATCATGGTCTATCTGGGGTCAATTCTGGCATTTACCTGTAAATACTGTGTTATATATTTATATAGGTATTGTTTATTAGTATTTCACCTGTATTCTATTTTTATTATTTACCTGGAAATAGACTTACTTACACCTGATATATGGTTTTTATTTTACATTATAAGAGGAAGGGATTGGAGAGAGGGTAGAGGGGCTTACACCAGATGTATTGTGCCAAGCCTTCATTTATTTTCTTTTTTGCGGGGTGGGGGATGTGTTTTCTATCCTGTAGAGTGTGGAGGGGTGGGGGTTCTATTAATGACTTACGTTCATCAAAACTAATACTGTATAATTGTGAATATAGTGCACATCTTTTCTACCCTCATGAAATCTCTGTCACTGTGGACAAAAAAATCAACAAGATGGCATTGGTATTAAAATATTAAAATGATATCCTAAACAAATATTTAACATCATTATTAGTAATATAAAATGGAATAAAAATATCAATATTTAAATATCAAAATGAATAATAAATATGACAATAAAATCATTATATGTTATATAAAGTATATTGATATTGACATGGAGTTATTGATTATATATCTGATGTAAATATACTGTTTATTTATTATAATATATTCATCAATCTGTCACCATGGTTCAACCAGTATTAATAGAATAACTAATCACATGGTGTTAGTAACACCACTAAGTCCAGTGCTATAACTGCTATGAAACCAATGAAAGTGTTAATAATTAATCGAAGGGGGGAGGCAGCGAATTGGTTCCACTGTTTTTGATTTTCAACATATCAGATGTCTATCTTGGTTATTAGCAGGTATAGACTAGGTTAGGATTTCTTTTGTTTGACGATTTTCAGTCAATTCATATTCTCGCTTAGATCAAAACTGACATCTAACCTTTAACTTGTACCTTGTTTTATCACAAATCTTTACTTTGTGACCTAGGCCAGTGCTTTCATGAGACTTTGTTCTCATCATCATCTAACACCAGTGTTTTCATCCACAAGCCTTGATGAATTGCTGAGCTTTAGCCCAATAATGCAGAGAAGCCTTAAATTGCATTTGGAATTTGATAATATTAGTTTATCTGGACTGATAACTTGAACTGGCGTAAGTCATGCTAATTTTGGTTGTACTGTATAACAAACTGGTGTATGTGAATTAATGGGTATTAAACTGGGGCTATTAGTTGATAGCCAGGGCTGGTTTCTCGGTCATAGCTTTCTTACAAAACTTTGCCAATCATCATAAGTTGTAGAACTGTTAGCTTACAACACCATTCACCAATTTATGATATCGGTCAATATCAGCTAATATTATTATATTGTTTAAACAACTGTCCTCTGTGTATTGGTATTAAACTAGGCTATTAGTTAATTGGTCAGTACAGTAGGGAAGGGAATTACAGACGGTGATATGAATTCATGCTTCATGGATAATAAACATCATTGATAGCTTAATTTACAGGAATTTCTTTCATCTTGTGGTCACTGGCACCCAGGCTTGAAAACTTTCATGATAAAATCATAATTGGTTTCCCTTGATGCCAGTGTTGCTAGTGTTTGATTTCCCCAGTCTTGCCATGATGCTATGTTTAAAATCATTGATCTGTGATATACAGTTGGGATATGGTACGTTTAG
>NW_008710807.1:470231-505797 GCF_000327385.1 Lottia gigantea | reverse complement strand
TACTGCAATCTTTTGTGAATATGAACAGGCCACATATTCTCGAAACGATCTTAGTGCTAGGATACTCTAGAAACAGTGTTAGAAGATAAGAACCTAGGACATCCTAGCACTAAGACTGTTTTGAGAATACATGGCTTGGATTCCAAATAAGTTCAGATGGTTTGAAGATGGTTTGAATCATTGGAATATTTAAATGATGATATCTGCTTGGTTACATCTGACAAATGGTGGTCAAGGGGTTCTAATGTTGATCAGCTTGTGAAAGTCTGGACCTTAAATCAGTCTTCTTTCCTTTCTAGATTCTTGCAGAAATGAGACACTCGCTTTAAACTTTGCCACAGGCTTGTACTTGAACAAATTTACAATGAAATTGGAGAAATTAAATTTGTCAGTTTGCCAATCTGATTAATATAGATTCTCTTGTAAAAACATGGCCAAACCACTAAACCTTCCTTCATAGCTAGAGAGTAGTAAGACATCAATGTTTAAAAAACAACAGAAACAGGTAGTTTGATGAATCATCATGTTTACATTTACTTGTGGTTTTAATCGTAAATGAACAGACATTTCTGCTGTGGTTTTGAGGAATTGTTGAGTTGGGGGAAAACAATTAAATACTGGAGTGAAGAAGCTAATTCAATGCCATTCCCATAAAATGATAATTTAACTCCATAGATTTGGGAACACAAAATGAAAGGGGGTGCTTGGGATATCCACCCCTCCCCCACCTCCTGAAAAAAGTAATCTTTTATGTATTGAGATCCAAAAATGGTTTGTCTCATTTTGTAAATAAATGCTCTGGTTGATTTGATTCAGGATTTAAAAGGTCCTTGAAAAATTTGGAAGAATATTTTCAGTAATTCTTCAAAATTTGACTTCAGAAACATTTCTTGTGCGTTGTTAAAATTTCATATCCTGAAACAAGACACCAGTTCCATCCTAGTTTAGAATATATACACGAAGTTGCCATAGTTTTAAACTGTTTTAAAGTTAATGAATATTGGAGAAGGCGTAGTAGTGTAAGGATTGTTAATATACCTCGTAAAATACAGATAAAGCTTGATATTGGGTTGAACTGGGTTGGTCTGATGCCAAGAATTAGCGGTATTGAGTACTATCCTGGCTCTATCACTCTGATAACATTCATAATAACACAAATATAGCCCACTGTCTGAAATCTGGGTAATATTTTCTTTAGATAATTCAAGAATTGTTCAATACATCGCAGTAGCCTAGAATTGAAACACCAAACAAATAAAATCTTAAATATTTTGCTGTCTGTTACTGAACAGGCCACATATTCTTGAAATGATCTAGCGCTAAGAATGTTTCGAGGATATGCTGCCAGGATTGTATTAGATCCTTATTATTCAGGAGGGACTGACATGTAACAAGGTTATCAGACAATGATGACGGTACTTGTGTTCTACAAACTGTGCACATAAAAGATCACTTGACAATTGGAAATCAAAAAAAGAGTAGGCTAATGCTGCTGTCCTTGAAAAAATCCGTTGCCCTTCTTTATTTATCCAATTTCATTAGACTAATCAAGTGTGGCAAAGTAGGACATTCAACTCCATTCATATCTTTGAATGCACATTTTTGGCATATTCAAGATAAGATACAGGAAGTGAAGAGTTATCTGCCCGTATTCTCAGAAGTAATAAAGATGAGTAACCAGTGGCAGATCTGAAACAAACCAGATTTTGACATCGTCTGACTTCTGCCCCTCGACCTATTTTTAAATATTTTGATGTTAGTCGTATTTTTATGTAATGGAGACCAGATGGGAAGTGTAAACATCAGAATTTTTAAAGTTTTTTTTAATGTAAACATTTAATTTCACACTTGCATTTATGAGATACATCTTATCAATCAACAGTTTCACTTTTATACCCACAAAAATTATATTTCATATCCCTACAAAATTTTTATTTTCAAATTAGAACATTTTTTTGGAATTAAACTGGCATTTTGATACAGCAACACTTTATTCATTAGTAAAACTTGATTTAACATCTTAGCTGCTAGCTCAGACTTTGATTTGATATATACCAACAAACCAAGTCCAATATTTTGGATAATTTGATTTTGATAAATTTTCAACAAATTTAATTAATTCTAGCCAAAGTTTGAATTCTAATTTTTTAATTCTATATAAGCTTATACCATTGATTTGGTATCCAAGCAAAATTTTGTGTTCAAGTAAGCATAATTTGTGTTGTTTTCTTTTATGAAAGGTGTTAGTAAATTGCAAGTGAATTCAAACCAGATTTGATTTCTGGAAAGTGTTAAGGGTACTTTTATGTTTGTATGTATCCCTTGACAATAATACACTTATAAAACCATATTCTTGACCAAATTAGGTACCTGACAAAGTTCATAAAGGGTCAGCTCGTGTCTAGACCACACAGTAACCAAATTAACCCCCTTCTCCAAAACTAGCTGTCCTGATGAGGATTGTTTAACAGAAACACTTGTCAGCAATACGAAATAAGCTCTAGTCAAATACACAAATCCAAAATTATCAAGCACTCGTGAGTGGTTGCCGTTAAACTTCAATAGACAAGTCTTTCGTACCCAGAAACTTTCAAACAAGTTCAAATTTCTCTATTTTTGGCAACTAACACTGTAGCCATAAGCTAGTAGTTGTTGCTTTAGCCTTGCCATGACCACAAGAGGGTTTGTCTAAAATAAATATCTTCAACTTCAAAACAACTCCAACTTTTTTTCACCTGTTCGTGTGCATTAACGCCAACTGTCTGAAACTGTGTAGCTATGTTTTAGAAATTCGATGATAATAAGACGAAATATGAGCAGATTCTAGACTTAAAACTCAAAAGCACTAACCATTGAAGAAATAGATGTCAGAATGGACCAAATTAGTTCCATATTTTTTAAATGTTCATGGGGAAGAACTCTCTCCGAAGCCCATTTGTATCCACAGAGATGCCGTATTTGAAATCTCGATACTGACAGTGGTCCCCTGTTATGTCAATCTGATTCCCATAGGAGAGATCGACCATGAAGTCATAGAGGATGTTTGTGTATCACATGATGCACAACTTTATCAGTTGTCAGAGTGGTTTGTCTTACCAATTGTCCTACTACTGTGTTCTATTGTTACCATATCATGGCTAAGCTGATTTCTCCTATTTGTACTCCCAGTCTCAAGAGGCTACATGGCATGTTAGTCCTAAATCTTGATTCACATTAAGGTGCAGTAAAGTAGGATATAAAATTCCAGTCTGTTACACTTTATTTGAAAGTTTCTGTAATATTTTGATATTATAAAGATATATTGATAATAAAAAGTTATAATCTGATATTTTATACTGCTATTAAACCTAGTGAAAACTTGGCAGTAGTTTTAAATCTAGAGTAATAAATCCAGAAAGGTTACCATAACATTTTTCATTTAAAATTACATTAGATATTACCAACTAAGAGTTATAACATGATGGGTATAAAATAGATACTGTATTTATATCTAAATATCATCAACCAGCAAAGAATTGACACCAATGTTTTCAGGGTTATCAATAGAATCTAGGTGTTCTAGGAACAAATATTGTAAAGCTCTAGCACAATCCAAGTTAAATTGAGGCAAAGAAAGATAAAATGAGGCAAAGAAAGGTCTGGGTGAATTTTGAATTTCCCATTGAGAAATCCATATTTTAAGAAACACAATGATCTGATTGGATGATAAAGTTAAATTTGTAGTCGATTCTAGTGATTGACCAATCAGATGGCTTGAACATTAAATTAACTTAAGTTAAGTTTTGGAGCAAACGGCCCCAGGTTGAACTGAATAATAAATTTGCTCAGCAGACTTGGATGTGGACAGAAAGAATCGGTTGATTACACATGACTGTCCTTCTGGGACCAAAGTCTCTTTCCAATTCAAAGTTTGAATGGTGCTTTGTAGACAGTCAAATGGCATCTTGATTCATGGAACATGGTTCTGGAATTCTGAATGGAATCCTGCGAGACTTGCAGAGTTTAATAATAAAAGTTCTTGGAATAATTCTCATGAAGAATGAACAATAAAGTCATTCCCTGAACACCATCTGGTTTAGACATTTGTTAGTTTTTAGTGAAGTAGAATTCTAGTCACTTCTTCATTTATTTGTGATTCTTGATTATCTGGTCAAGTTTTTCTGAAATGTAGTGAGATCATACACTTCTAATAGAAGCTAGGTTAAAGGGATTGTAAAGATTTTTCTAAATTTTGTATTTGTATTGAGGACACTGATAGCATCAATTTACACCATTCCAATTTTCAGTCAGATGTCTGTTGTTCTTGCAAATCCATTGAAACTAAAAGGTGACTATCCCAAAGCCTTTAGATATTATAAGCAGTTTTTGCAACAGTGACGTCATATACAGTTAAGCATTTCTATAATTACAGGAACTATAATAATTACAGGACGTCTGATTGAAAACTGAAATGATGCAAATAGAGGCCAAACATAAAAAATTTGGAAAACCTCTTTACAGCCCCTTTCAGTGTCCATGATACATTTGCTTTAATAACTCCTTTTAAAATAGAACAGTGTGACAGTGAAGTCTATAAAAACCATGGTGTGACAATCAAATAAAATCTATTACCAGATGTTTCTGGGTGAATGATCAGAAGATATTTATATCTGGTAGGGTGACACTAGGTTGATCCACTAATTCTATTAATCAGATCTTATCAATCATTTCATCAACCTGCTGTTATATACCTGAATAGATGAACAATAGTTTACCAAAAACTCTTTTACACCAGGATTAAAAAAATATCCTTGAAAAACATGAAAGGGATTGGAGATCAAGCTAAACCCTTCTCCTGAGCCTGTATTACCCTTCAGCCAAACAGAAACATTCCATTGTAGATACGGACCAGGCCTGTCTGTTATTGAATAGGTGCCTTAAGGTTTTCTAAAATGAAAGCCCTTTGACATCAGGATCTGTTGGTGCCTTTGATACCAGGATCTGTTGGTGCCGTTGACATCAGGATCTGTAGATGCCTTTGGCACCAGGATGTGTTAAAGTGTTCTGTTGCAGAGAAGGAAAAGGCACAAGAGGAAAGTAAGAAAGTAAGAAAAGAGGTGGTGAAAATGAAGAAAGAAAGAAATTGACTGGTCACACGGCTACCTGTCTATCAAAATACCAGGTGATTATTGAACCATTACATTGTTATATGTTACTGAGTGTAAAAACACCAACCAAACACCAACTCAGACAAATATTTTATAGTCTTTTTATCTCATGGTTATAATAGGATTAGTTGTCTGGGGTGGACTTCAATAGATATAGCTGTATTGGTCACTGTTAGTCTCTACCTTTTATATTATTTCTAACTTGAAACCACATTTTCTACAAATATGTGTGTGCTTGTGTTTAAATGCTTAGAGCTTCTTTGGACAAAGCGTTTGTGGATCCAATATCTATACCCGTTATTCCAGTACCTAACTTGAAGCATTAAGCTGTATTCTTTTTAAACCAATTGCCAAATTAGAATGTTTTGAACGCAAATGAATTCTTTCTGATTAAGTTAGACATTAGCTTTCTTGTATCAAATATTTTTGATAAAGTACATTTGATGGCTCAGAGATTTCTTTATTTTTCTTTTGAAAATGGTCAAAGTTAAATG
This sequence comes from Lottia gigantea, assembly GCF_000327385.1. NCBI lineage: Eukaryota > Metazoa > Mollusca > Gastropoda > Lottiidae > Lottia > Lottia gigantea. The sequence goes on along the minus strand of NW_008710807.1, from coordinate 500,156 downwards.
TTTTTGAAACTGCAAATTTCTCATTATTTCCCTTAAATCAATTTGTATTTGAAGAATCAGTTAGAATTTTAAATGTTTTAGAAACCAAGAATATTTCAAGTTTTCCCTTTAACCAGTTTGTATTTGTAGAAACCACGAACATCTTAAAATTTCCCTTTTACAATTTATCAAATTAATAGGCCTATCTGTTTTAAAATCAATGAAAAATACTTCCTTTAAAATAAAAGGTAGTATTGTTGAAATAGTTCACATTTTTAAAGACAAAAGTTGAATTTTATCAGTCCATTAAGAAGATTAACTGGGTGTAATCTGATACTATAGAGGTGTGTAATATATTATACTCCTTTGAACCCTGACCTTGTAAATCAAGGTGAGTGACCTTGACATTGACTAGTAGCAGCTCGGTATTATGTTTTTGTGTACAATGAACACTGTAGAGTATACGAGCTAATTTGACTGTTATACTCTTAAAGGATTAGCTATAATGGATTAATAGGACATAAACATACAGTTTAGAATGAAGTAAGTGATTTGGTTTCTTTATCAAAATCTTATCAGTTTGTATCCATTCTGTTTCCTTTGTCTGTTTATAAATTTTAAAAATTGTAGTCATTTTAATGAGATGATTCAAATAAAAGTCAAAGTGGCTTGTTTCAAACATGGGTTTAGTAAAAATGTATGTCAAAACTGTTGGCCACTTTTATTAAGGTCCTAATCTTGTATGGTCTTTGTGTATATGTTTATGTCAGTTCAAGTCCGGCCAACATGTGTTGAAAATATGTCTACCATGTGATGTACATTATAATGAAAGCTTTGCCATAGTGTGTTAGTGTATGACATAAGCAGAGGCTAAAGTCAGTCAGTAGAATTAGCAATTTCATGCAGTCTATAGGAGCTTTGAATTCTAAGAAGTCTACTCTGTTAAGCCCAATATGGAACCAAGGAATTGACATGAATTTGGTATAAAAGTTTGTTTTTGATAAGAACTCTACTGACAAGAGCCTCAAAGTGAAATTATGAATTTAATGCTGTCTTTAAAGCTATGATCTTCAAATCTTCAGCCTGTTCTTGCTATTACCTATTTAATGCTAGAAAAAGGTTGCAAAATGACCATCTGCACTTCGTTGGCTTTTGGGGGATTCTGCCACCCCACATACCCCCAGTGTAGCTCTTAATCTTTTATAATGCAGAACCCAAAGAAATCTCATCACGAAACATAAAAGAAATGTAAGAATTCGAATAAAAATGTCCAGGTAGTTGTAATGTAGGATGATGTCATCAGTAAGTGAGTTGTAAGTTTGTATAAATGTGATGGTAGTTGATAGTAGACATGTCAGACATTGTTGGTTCACACTCTCTCACTTGGTCAACAATGGTATCTCACACAGGTTCACGTTTTGTTTATTTTTCATGTTTTCATTGTCATATGATGCCCATTTACAAAAATAGAAAAGAGGGGCTCGGGGGTAGATGGAGATTTTGCACTCTATGCATTCAGACAGGACATTCTGCATGTAACCTTGATCAGACAGCGCTATGGGTATGAAACCTTAATTTAACAAAATATAAAATTTATGACACGTTAAATATGAGCACTTCACAACCAAGTTCTCAGTAGAAATTTTCCCAGGGTTATAATAACATAAGTAAAGTGATATTGACCTATATTTCAAATCAATTTCAAATACAACCAAATAGAAATTCAAATGGGTCAAATAAAAGATAAGGAAATACTTGATCAAATATTTGTATTGAAAGGCGAAAGGATGTTTTTCTTTTGACAGTTAACCCTTCTGCTTGGTGGGTACTTTCATAATTTCAATTTTTATCAGTACACCTTAGGCCTTGATAGGGGGGGGGGCTTCACAGCACTAGGTCCTAGCAGGAAGAGAGGTCTGTCTGGAATATCTGTGATCCCTTGAATTCTCAAAACATTGTCCAGGAATTTTCCTAAAATGGAATGGAACAGGTTGACCTTTAGGTTCAAAGGTTGCATTGACCTTTTACACCATGTCTTTATTTTAGACCTGTCAACTTTCGTTTGATGTTTGAACTTTTTAAACCCTAAGATCAAGTTTTGTTGATATTTGAATTTATTTTCAGTATTTTCTTGTACTAGAAGTATTTTGGTCGAACACAATTTTGAAATGAAATAAGGTTTTTGTTGAGGAGTTTTCAAGTACATGTCTTTGTATCTGAGCAGTTAAAATTTCATTTGTTTCATATTGTTTATAATCAAAAAGAATTCATTCTTTCATTTGACATCAGAATGTTGGCATATTACAGAGTTGAAGAGGGTTGTCTCCCTTCTCATATACTGCTGCACAGAATTGTGTAGAAAAATGGAAGAAGAATCCAATATATACGATTGTTTTCATCTGGCAATATGGGGTGATAATAATTTAAAAGTTAAAAAATGATAATGACAATTGTTTTGAATCATGGCCCATTGTCTGCATGTATCCACTATTTTTATCTTATTCGAGAGACAGGGCTCGGGAGAAATTTTGATAAAAAAAAAACATGTCTATCTGTGTTTCTGCTCTGTTAATTATATACACATTATTTTTTTCTGACCAAATTGCCAAACTTGTAACATCCCTGGTATAGAAACATGTCTGCCAATCTTTCTGCTCTGTTATTTACGAATTATATTATTTTTCAGTACTGCCATGATGTAATAATGTTAAACCTCCGTGAAAATTGGATTAGTATTAAATACGGATTATTGTAAGATTATGGAAAGGTATAAAATTATCTTACTTAAGCATTTTGGCTTGATTACTAATAATAACTTGCATCATAGCATGATTTTCTAACCAATCCTTAATATTGTGGAATTTGAAGTCTTGAGGTGCTTTTCTGTATCATATTCAAAATGGTGGCTCAGGTGCTGTTAAGGGGAAGTAAAACTTCATTCCATTTCATTATCATTCTCATGGGTTATGGTTTGGACTCATTTAGTTAGGTGTTTTCAGGACACTTGTTCATTCAAGTTAAAAACTATCTAGGATCCTACCCTCTTTCATAAAGTTTGCTTTCTTTTTGTTATGGAAATTTAAATAGATATTCAGCTTTCTGTGAAAATTTAAAGGATCCACACACCATACCGATCAGTAGTTGCAATAAGAATAGCTGTTATAAGTTTCAATAGCAACTCTCATGTAACTGAGTTCTGAGTTATGGCCACTTTCATTATTCACAACCATACACAACTGGTAATATCTATAGTGTGAGGGCACCTTTAATGTTTGTTGATGTTATTCAATTTCTAAAGCCTACTTTTATGAGAAATTTAAATGAAAGCTTGTTTCCTAACTCTTAATTTTCAATGTTATTTGATTAAAATTGTCAAGTATTTGAAGTGTTTGAAGAAAGGAGCATGTTGTTTAATGATAAGATGATGAGACTGGTATGTTGAGATACACCCAATCTTAACTGTGTATTAATGATTGATTTCCTATCTTGTCTTCCTAACTCATTCAATAGCACATAGGACGCCATCTTCACAATGCCAAGCTATTACAAACTTCATCTTAACAATGTCAAGCTATTACAAACTTCACCTTCACAATGTCAAGCTATTACGAATGTCATCTAATACCTTGACTGCAATAGCCATGCCATCTTTCTTGTTCCTTGAATTCAATAGTTCATAGAACGTCATCTTCACAATGTCAAGCTATTACAAACTTCATCTTATACCTTGACTGCAATAGCCATCTTTCTTGTATCTAGGAGATTTGATTGGATTGTACTCTAGTGAATACAGCCAATTATAGGCATTGACAGACAGGTCTGTAACCATTTTGTGTGTTGGTTACATGCATTCTGTTAAGGGTTCTGATTGGCTGTATTCCCTAACGTATAATCCAATCAAATCGCTGCATTTTTACGAACTTCCGTGATACAAGAAAGATGGCTATTGCAGTTTAAGTATAAGATGAAGTTTGTAATAGCTTGACATTGTGAAGATGGATTTTGCTAAGAATTTAAGATAACATGGGACTGTGTATTCATGGTCAATTTCCTAATTAGCCTTGAATAGTACTATGTGATATTTGTTGACAAGGATGTTGATAATAAATGACCCAATTAATCAATCTAGTGCATGTTTGTTTACATTAGTTCTTATAATCAATACTTACTCTGTTTCTCAATCATGATATTTCATTTGATATTACTGTATTGACTAACTTTATGTCAGGTTGACATGTTTCCTGGTTAACTTGAGGACAAACTGACTTTCTAGTGTTTGAGAAATTCTGGTTTTATTCTTGAAAATACTATAATATTTGTATCAGCAATCGGCAAAATTTGTTGACAATCCAAAATGTAGGGTGATATTAAGTTTACGGTTCTTATGTCTTTAATTAGTTTTTAATTTTCTAATAAGAAATTGACTTTTCACAGTCAAAATAAGTCTACTTCACTTTTTCAAAGTGGCCATTTTTCTTAGTATGATTTGAGAAATGAAATGCTAAGGTGTACCAGCACTAGCACCAAAACTGCTATATATATAGCCCCTGTCCCAGCATGAGGACACAGCTTTAAGCCAGATATAAACAACATGTTTCAGGTTCTGTTGTAATATTTCTATGATCCGTAATATATAAATAGATGTTTAAAGAGAGTTGGTATTGATTTTTGTGAACCGATTACTGGTACTGGTTATATTTGTATGTAGAATATAGAATCGACTTTTAGCTGACTAATACGAAGTCTTTAGTTAGGATATGACTAGAAAGGAAGTATGGTTTATACAACTCTTAGGAATCCTGGAACATACAGAATGGTGCCATGATTCTTGACGGGGAGAAGAATTGTACAAAGAAACATTTAAAATCCTGAAAGAAATTGGACTGTTCCAAGACTTTATGCTAAGATCTGGATAAGAAAATGCAAGGAAATATGGTTCGATGGAATTCTTTGATAACAATGGAAGTAAACTGTTAAAATCCTGAAATTTTCAATATAGTGCCAAGATTCTATACTGAGATCAGGAAACTTAAATGTGGTTTGATATGAATTATTGATATCCATTGGAGACTGTTAAAATCCTGGAAGAGTCTGTTATAATCCTGGAATATTATACACAGTGCCATGATTCTATATTAAGATTAGGATAAGACAAAGTGCAGTTTGATATGGTCTTTAAAATCCTGGAAGAGTCTGTTGAAATTGTGGAATATTATTGATGGTGCCACGATTCTATAGTAGGAAAGTGTGAAAAGATAAATGCAAAAAGACAATTGAATTCCGGGCACTGTTTGCATGCTGCCAAGGTTCTATAGTTCAGATTTTAGTTTCTGGTACCGGTAGGATACAGATTGAGCAAGGAAATGTGGTTTGATAAACAGTTTCTGGAACAGTCGTAATAGCGCTAAGAATTTAAGTTAGGATACTGCAAGTAGATTTATTGTAAGGGTTAAGTAAAGAGCATTTAATGAAACATCGTTTGAGAAGATTTTTTCCTATTCGTAATCAATTGATAAATGCCACTTAAGGAAATTAATAGTTAGCTTATATCGCAAATGAAATTTTTATAAAAAATTCCACATAAAATTAAATAAACACTAAAACATAACGTAAAAAAAACATGTTGTTGTTACTCAAGCTATGCGATCTTCAGACAACTAACCTATTTTAGCCTGCATCCCTATTAAAGTTGGACAAGTAGAGATCTTCAGACAATAGACCAATCTTAGCCTTACTGAATTTGGACGAGAAGAACCTATTCTCATGTCTGTCTTTCGTGACAAGTTCGGAACGTTTGTTTAAACAAGTGTGTTTCAAACGTATCTGATAAGGCCCTCATATTTGCAGGGAAGTTAGATAAGGAAATGAATGAGTTTTAATCAAGTATGACCATTCTAAGAAAATGACCTTTGTCAGGAAATAAACCAAGTACAGCTATCAACAGGAAAGATGGTGTTTGTAGCTCACTTCAGCACAGGATATGACATAATTAACGAAATATTTTCTTCTAATTCATTTGTGTGAGTTTAAACAGTCGGTGAAGTGTGTCGCGTTTTTGTTGTTTCGTTGATGCATCCTGCTGCTGAAATTTTGATTTGATATTGCAAGGAGGAAATCAACGTAAACTTATCGTTAACTTATCATAACCATAAGCGGAAGGAATTCTAATCTATGCGTTGAGGCAACCAGTCTGGATTTGTAAGCCCAGAGTTATGTCATGCCTGGTGTATCTATAAACAGACAATAGTACAACAGTGGACCACTCTCTAGAATATAACCTAGAGTTAGGTGATGTCTGGTGTTTCTATAAACAGACAATAGTACAGTGGACCTATCTAGAATATAACCTAGAGTTAGGTGATGTCTGGTGTTTCTATAAACAGACAATAGTACAGTGGACCTATCTAGAATATAACCTAGAGTTAGGTGATGTCTGGTGTTTCTATAAACAGACAATAGTACAGTGGACCTATCTAGAATATAACCTAGAGTTAGGTGATGTCTGGTGTTTCTATAAACAGACAATAGTACAGTGGACCTATCTAGAATATAACCCAGAGTTAGGTGATGTCTGGTGTTTCTATAAACAGACAATAGTACAGTGGACCACTCTCTAGAATATAACCCAGATTTTGGTGATGTCTGGTGTTTCTATAAACAGACAATAGTACAGTGGACCTATCTAGAATATAACCTAGAGTTAGGTGATGTCTGGTGTTTCTATAAACAGACAATAGTACAGTGGACCTATCTAGAATATAACCTAGAGTTAGGTGATGTTTGGTGTTTCTATAAGCTGACAAAAGTAAAACAATGGACTGTCTAAGTAAAGTGATGTCTAGTTTTCCATGAACAGACATCGAACAGGACAACAAAACATTCTTTTGAATATGACAACTGCACACTAGTTTATAGTGAACTCTCAGGAACCTAAACCCATCCAGAGTTAGGTGTCGTCTGGTTTTCATGAATTAAGTAAACCGTGCCACTATCTTCAAGAGTTTGGAATAATTTGTCTGGATTTATGTGTAGTTTTGTTTTTTGTAATGTTTTTGGATTGATTATTTCGGTCTGAAAATGCTAACTGTGGTTTAGACTTCTCATAACAGTTAAGATTGTATTAATTCAGAGAGTGCATGACATGGAATTATGTTGTTCTAAACAGGATAAACTCTCCTTTCAAAGCATGTAAGTTATAATTAATTAGTTAGTTGTTGATTTATATTTCTTTATATTTTTGTAACCCTTCAGAATAGTGTTATTTTTCCTTCATTTTCAAGTGAAAGTTGGTCAGCTTCTAAACAACAGAAGCTGTGTTTGTGATATATTTCCTTTTCGTATTGAACTCAGATCCATTTGAACCATTCCAATTCTCAATCGGATGTCTGTGGGTCCAGCAATTCCACTACAGGTAAGAGTTTTGTGGCTACACTATCGCAAAGGGCCATCGTTGAATTAGCTTCTCTTGCATGGTGACGTCATAAAACCATGTCATAAAATCTTTGTTTTAGTTGAATTTGTTTTATCAAAACCATAAGAAGTCTGATTGAAAATTGGAATGTTGCAAATTGATGCTATCAGTGTCCCTGATACACATAATACTTAAGGAAACCTCTTTACAATCCCTTTAATTCTTACTTATTCTCTGAAATTTATTTTTATCATGTTTTTAGGATTAGTGTTCTCTCCGCTTGAGAAAAATGTGGAGGCGTTTTTTGAAGATTCCGAGAGAAATGTAAGGGACTATCAGACTTTATGAAGAAGTTGCCCAATTCCTGGAAAATTTCCTTCAAAAAGATGGAGACGTCGGCGGAAGAATCTCCGTCGATTAACGGTCAGCGGTTGTTTAATGTCCAGAATATTTACGGAACCCCCCAGATTCCGCGGAAAAGGCCCTGTGTTCAGGTTCGGCCAAGACGGATGACTCTGATAGATTTAAGGTTAGGATTTTATCAGTTCTAGGCTTGCTGCATCAATCTGCATCTTGCTGTTATTAGAACCTCGTTTGTTTGTTGTATCATTGACTCTTGATTGAAAAAGTTTTTTATTAAATGCCTGAATTGAATGGGATTATAATTGTGCATGGTTTTTTGTTGATCTAGAATTATAATAATCTTCTTCTATGTATCAACTTGATTGAAAAGTTTATGATTTATGAGCATGGCGTCTTGTTTTCTCTATTATTAAGTGAAGTGAACACATGCATGGTTTTGAATTGATCCATAATGATCCTTCATCCTTATTGTCTTATAAGTTTCCTTAGAGAAGATGTAAGTGCATGGTGTTTTCGTTGATCAAGAATTATAATAATCTTAAAGTTTTCTCCTATGTATCAACTATGATCCTCAAGCATGATAATCTTGTTCTGAAGTGAACACATGCATGATTTCAGTTGACCCATCATGATCTTCAGTGTACCAGTTGTAAAGTTTCTATTACGGCATTGAAGTGAATTATATATATTCTCTTGCACGATTCTGTTTGACCCATCATAATAATTTATTAAAGTTTTCTTGTGGTTGACACCTAGTAAGAGTTTAGTTTAGCAATTAAGTCATTACTTTCTAAAGAGTCTTAGTTTCTCAAAATCTGTTCATTTCCATGTATTTAAAAAGCATGATTACAGAAGTTTATTGCCATTGCATTCTGCATGTTCATTTTCCCATCATCTTAAAGTAGTTATTTTTCCTACGACAACCATGATTATAAAACCAATGGTGGTCATTTCATTTAGATTGGACAAAGCCCTCATTGCTTACTATAGAACATATTGCTCAAAAGAACTAAAGTTCAAGAAAGTTGGATGTGAACACCATTCTGATCAAGACCTAATGGTGGTCTGAATGTCAGTCAGCTTAAAGTGATTCATTTGGTTTCTTCCATGGATGAAGGAAGCAAATTATAAGGAAACCCATCTTTAAAGTGATTTGTTTCGCTACTAAACACCTATTGCTATCGATGAAGAAAGCGAATTCTGAGGAAACCCATCTTTAAAACGATTTAGTTAATTTCTATTCAACTCCTTTTACATCGATGAAGGAAGCGAATTCTGAGGAAACCCATCTTTAAAATGATTTAGTTAATTTCTATTCAACTCCTTTTACATCGATGAAGAAAGTGAATTCTAAGGAAAGCTATCTTTTAAGTTATTTCTTTCTCTTCTAAACAACTATTACCATTGATGAAGGAGGTAAATTTTAAGCTATCTTTAATTTATGTAAATCCTGGACAACTCCTACTTCCATTGATGAAAGAGACGAATTATTTTGGTCTGAATCATAAATTAAACATGTCAGGATAATGTAGTGATGTCTGCGGGAGGGTAATGGATTATCCATTATCTTGGAGGGAGGTTATTGTATCAACTTCAACGGATTAATTATCTTGAATGGTATTAATAGTTGGTCATTGTGTCTCTCTTATGTGGCTCATGCATGTAGGCTCACGAAAGCATGTGTTGTGGCATCTAAACTGGCAATTGTATCCGAAACAAATCCAAATAAATCACAAATATCAAACAATTTCTGCTCGTTTCCTTAAGTGGGTCATTTCTATCAATGTAATGCTCATTATCGGAAGCTCGCTAACAAGAATTCTATCTCCTTTTCGGAAGAGTGGATCAATATATGCTAGAGGGGGGTTATGATAATGGAGTTATTAGTCATTCTGTTGTAGTAGATTTATTTGTTTCTATGTTATTATAGTTTTCCCCTTTCACCCCATTCTAGCTGTCAAAGGAAATAATTTCATTCATAAAAATGATTTATTTCTCCGAGGCTGAATGAGGTGAAATATTTATGGCTACTAAACTATTCATTGTTTTTATTGCTGTGTCAAAAATGCAGGGTATTTTCCGAAGGCTTTTACAGGTATTTATATTTCCTGAACAGTTGGTTATCATAACTTTTGATGATCTTAAAGGGAAAGGTTTGCCATTGTTTTGACCTATCAAACCTTTCTCAGAAATTTTTAGCTAACCTAATCAGTAAAGCTATTTATAGTTCACTGTTCTTTTCTTGAGACTCTTCCCTATATAGAAAAGATATATGTATAGAAATAGGAAAAGAAATTTGGCTAATTTGATGTCTAACAGGGACTTCTGTTATGGGAACATTTAAGCTACCCTGCCGGTTATGTCTGGTAAATATAAACAAATCAACAGTATCCCTGATGCACATGAAAAAAAAATTGAAAACCTATTTACAGTCTCTTTAAACTAATATGACAGTTTGTTATAGAAGCAACAGAAATCAATGGCTTAGTAAATTGAGAGAAAGAAACACATGTTGTTTGTAAACGTCTTCCTGAAGAGAAAAAATAACTCAATTTCAATACAATTCATTGATTTTCATTTCTGCTCTTTCAATCTTGATTTGTGGTTTCAGTTTTTACTAAAAATAGTTCAAATCTTCAACAAGGGGTGAAATAGAAATCATTAGCCATTTAGCATGAATTTTTGTCATAGTATAGCTGTTCGCAATAAGTTTTAAAATCATTTGGGAAAGCATGGACCAAGACGTGCTTTATGTTTTGGGTTTAAAAAGATTCAATTTAGAAATTATTGTCTTTCAGACTGAATTTTAAATTCATATTTCCAGTCAAGCTGTCTAGCTATAAATGGGTATGGAAAATTCAGGAAAGTTCAATGCCAAGAGATTTCCTTAGGGACCAGCTGGTAGAAAGTGTCCTCGAATTTTTGAATATATTGCATGTCATTATGGTACAAGATTAAAAATAAAATGTTAGATTAGACATTATTAGAACACCTCTACTATCTATTCATATAACTATTAGCATTTTCATTTTCATAAATGAAAATAAGGGAACCCATCTTTAACAATATGCACTGAATTACCATTTTTCAAAATGAAAGAAATGCGAAATAAAATCCATATGACAAATATGACTGTTTGTAAGTGACAAAAAATGATTTCTTGATAAAAAGTTATGAGTCATTCTATAGATGTTATTCATCATACTGTCTTGAATCAGAACGGTGCCAAATATTAAATAGATTCCCATTTATACTTGTCACAGTACAGATTGATATTTTAACAATCAAAGAAATTGGTTTTTCTGAAAGTTATTAGCAATAAGTCCCAAGTCTGATTTTTTTTTACATTTTAGCTATTCTTGAGTAAATGGTGCCATTCATCTTATGTTTTGACACATGTTTTGGATACAAAAGCCTCATCAGGACATTTTTTATTAGGAAAGAAAGGATGACTTGTAGACATATAATGCATAAAAGCAAAGTAACAGAACAGGACAGGAGTTAGCTGTTTTGGACACACAATCCTCATCAGGACAACTAATTATACTAATATAGGTTCTAAAGATTTCTAATAGAATTTAGGCATTCGAACAAAGTGACATAACTCACTGAACATGAGCAAGCTGTTTTGGACACACGATCCTCATCAGGACAGCTAGTTTTAGAAAATTAGCTTTTTATACTTTGGGCCACGTATTTTCGAAACGATCTATGGTATCCCCTAAACAGTGTTAGAAGTTAAAACAAGCGCTAAGATCGTTTCAAGAAAACACAGCCAGGCGTATGATCTAAGTAAGCAAATCTTTGAAAAGAGCAATAATTTCTCGCCAGCTTTAAATTATTCTTAACAGAACTAATCTACTGTACAAAATTGATATTATTATTGCAGAAACTCGATCCTCTAGAGAGCAATTATTATCTTTTATGATTTCATAAAAAATTCTATCTGTTTTTTTAAATATGAAAATAATGGAATTAGGATGAAGTCATACATGTAAATTAGAAATTATAGAAAAAAGCCATGAATATTGTTTCTAAGATACCAGGCTAGTTAGAAAGCCATTGACCTGAACAGACCAAATATAAATTGTTATTTTTTGTAATGAGGTATATCTTCAGATAGAAATCAGATTTGTGGTAACCGTGACGGCGAGGTGGATATTTCACGAGAATTTACCGAGGTGTTAAGACACGATCTGATTGGTTGATTAGATCAGGTGACTCTTTACGATCAGATTTTTTGTGAAGAAAATAAATATTAATAAAACTAGCTATATAAAAATATGGGAATAGAAAGAAATTGTATGAATATACAGCAATTTTGTTTTTGAAAAATTTGGATGCAGAATTTATTGTTTTCTTGCAGTTCAATGGCATTGGAATTTTTTTTGGGAGGAATTCCTTATAAGGGCATATAAAAAGTATCCAACAGGCAACAACAGTACCAACAAGCTTGCAACAAAGGAAGATGGATGACTTCTGAGATATCAGGTTTTCTATAGAAAAAAAAGTGTCATGGACTCTGATAGCATCAATTTGCACAGTTCCAATTTTCAATCAGACATCTTTGGTTCCTGCAATTCCACTATTGACGTCATCAGACACTTGGTTATAGTTAATTGCAGGAACCATAGACGTCTGATTGGAAATTGGAATGATGCAAATAGATGCTATATGTGTTACTGATAAACATATAATTGTAAGAAATCATCTTTAAAATCCCTTTAAATATATATCGACATATTTCATAGCGACATATTTCATTACTCAGGATTATTTAACTCAGATAGAGTCAATAGACCCAGTTTCAGGATAATCTATGAGTCATTGGTACTATTTCTAACTTGGTATCTAGGTATTGCAGGAATGGAATGGAATTGTCTGATAGTTCTATACTTTCAACAGACCTGACTCATGGTCCTTTCATTCCAAATTGAAGTACCAATTCCATCAATATTTGTCTTCAAGCAGGTTTAATTGTTACAGCTCTGAAGAAGGTATTGAAAGTGAAGCCTGAGATTTAAATGTTATTTCAACGTATTTTCAGTTCCCTTACTCTTAACGAATATTTTCAGTTGTCATGCAAGTTAAATTGTGTTACAGCTCTGAAGAAGGTATTGAAAGTGAAGCCTGAGATTTAAATGTTATTTCAACGTATTTTCAGTTCCCTTACTCTTAACGAATATTTTCAGTTGTCATGCAAGTTAAATTGTGTACAGCTCTGAAGGAGGTATAGAAATTGAAGTGAGAGTCTTTTAGAATCCATTAAATTGTTATTTCAACGTATTTACAGTTCTCTTACTCTTAATGATTTTTTACAGTTTCGCATTTTCTTGTCAAAAGTGTTTATTTATCGTTTTGTAGTATATGTCTTAAAGAGATTGTAAAGAGGTTTTCTTAGCCTTTTTATGTGTATCAGGGACACTGATAGCATCAAATTGTACCATTCAGATTCTTGCAATTTCAGTAAAACTTACAGATCTTTTTATTTCCTTATTCATTACACTGCACTCACAAAAATTGTTTTTTAAACATGTTAAATGGTCTAGTTGAAATTTTGTATATAAAACATTTAAATTTTAAACTGTACATGAAGTATATTTATATTTGAAAGTACAGCCTGTTTTTAAAATCTTGTGAAAGACATCTGCAAGTGTTTTCAAGAAAGAGACCCATTGTCGAAAAAATTAATGTTCATTTGTCTAAGACAAGATATCCTGGCTGGACGTGTGTCTATTGTCAATTTCTACAAATTTACTGAAACACATTTATATAGAATGTGGACTTGCCTGAGAAACTACGCTTTGATCAGCACCAGCCCTGTATTCATATAAACCACATTACATGTGTGCAGCATACCTTCATCAGCTAACATGACAAAACTAACGAAAACTTCCTGGAACTGAAGTTCTAGCCAGCGTTAAAGACAAATAAATCAACCAGGGATACAGGGCTGGCCTGTGACCTATAACCAGGCCCTTAGAATATATAATGTAAGACAACAGATACGTTGTTTTTACAGAATATTTTCAACAACTGGTCTATTGTTAATTGGTTTTACAATAATTCTTTCTACACAGAACCATTTCATGTAATATTACTCTTTAGGGTGGAGGTGTGCAATATTGAATCTGGAATTAGTTTGTTGTGAAGGAAAATGTTTGTCTTGATATTGCATGTTGATAATCCAATAGGATTTGGAAATCAGATGATCTAAATGGAATAATCTAATTCACTCTCAAAGCTAGATTTAAAACTAATATAAGTTATGATCAGATCAGATGACTTAAACACCAAATGTATCAAAATTTGGTGAGAACTCAATTCATATATGCTTACTCTTCTAGACACCTGATACCACTTTTCATTATAACATATTTACTCACTTATGATTGATATACTTCCTCATGTGAAAAGTTCATTAGCTGCTACCAATATTTTGTCAATTGTCAGTTTGAATATAGGGGTTTTGTTGCACATCTCTAGTAAGAACATTTAGAACAGAAGAAATATTGGGTAATGAGTAAAAACTTACAAATCCTTCAGCGTCTGCTACTCACTAGCTTGCCTCCATCTTAACTTTCTACAAAACTCACAAAACCAGATGGCTACACATACAAATTAAATATTTGTACGAAAAACAAGAAAAACGCACAGAGACCAGAGTTCTCTTCTTGTAAGAAGATCTTTTTCGTTAACTCTCTAACTATTTCTTGCAACCTTTCTGTTGCTGAACTTTTCGTTACGTTTCTTATTTCGTAGCCTCCTCTGCTGACTGTGGGTGATTTTGATACAATATAATGTACATCAGACTGGCATGATCAAATTTGGGAATATTTTTCGTAATATCAACTAAGATGTAAATTGTTCTAAGAGAATTCGAAGGAACGGTCAAATTTTGTGAGTGAACTTTAAGTGGTTTTAAGTTTTCATGATCAAGTTTCTGTTTTTCATTGGAATTGTCGAGCAGATTAATATATGGGAAGATATGTGAACTCTCTTACTCAAAAACTTGTGACCTTGGCCAGTGCTTCTACAGAAGAGCATCCATAAATTTATGTGAACTCTCTTAAAGGGAAGAATGGTTGATTAAACCAAGGTGTAGGTAAAAATTAGTGCTGACAGTTTTTTATACTTGAGAAAAATCAGATTTATTGTGGACTCTCAGAAAGGAATGTCAAGTTGACTAACTCAAGCCTGGAGTGGTATCTCTCTTAAGTAAATTTCATGGTACATTTTAGTATTGGATTTGAATTTGAGTTTACTGTTTGTGTGATACCCAAATAACATTTTTAGCTATGTGGACTCTCTGAAACATTTGGATAAAGTTGACAGTATGAAGTGGCATTAGGAATGGAAGTCATTTAAACAAATTTCATTGCACATTTTTACATTTACTGTTCATATATGTGAACTCTCTAAAAGGGATACTGAATTGACAAACCTAGTCACATAGACAAAGTGGAATCGGGTGTCAACACTTGGTAACAAACTGAAGGAATTCATATTGAATTATTTACAGCATTATTTACAAGTTTAAAGGAGTTAATATTCAATACATACCTGCAGCATCTGTGGATTAAAAATATCAATTTTTCAAACAAATGTGACAGAATTGATTTTTAAAAGATTATAATGAATTATATTGATTTTGAGTCGTTTTTGGTTGGATTTTAATGATATTTTGAGTGTGACATATTGATGGTACATGTATTTCAATACAGTTTAATTTGTGAATAACATGGAGCTGACATTTTATTTACAACTAAGGGATTGTAGTGATAATATGTTGCCATGGTGATACATGAGTTTTCTTGGATCTTTGACTTTTATTCCATTATTTGTTAATTTCAATAATTTGACCAAAAAACATACCCAATCTTTTTGGGAAATTTTGTTGCTATGGTAATTTATGTTCACTTGGATCATGGCCTTTTTTATTCCGTTATTTTGTGCTGATTTCAATAGTTAAACCCAAAAACACACAAACTTTTTGTGAAATTTGTTATCGTATTTTACTGTTATAGTTATAGTGTATTTTAGGTGCCTGTAGAAGGATTTGAGACATATATGACCTTATTTGGATTGCATTTTTGTGTGATTATGTGACATTTTTTCTCATATTTTCTACTAGGAATATTTTAAAGGATTTAAAATTCTTTATAACTGACTTAATACTTTGCTGAATGCAAATCAAAAAATACATTATAAACATTCTAAGTAGCCATCATCCAGTAATGGTATACATATATCTTCTTATTATTAATACATTGCGTTTCGTAAAGTAGATTAGCTTTGAATGGATTAGCGAGGATTATCATGATCATATCAAAGGATTAGTGGATTAATGAATAAAATGAGGTAGGAATAACAGTTATATCTAGGGCTGTGGGATAACTCGGTAGTTATCTAGGGCAGTTGGTTGACACAAGCAGGAATGCTGCAAGATGCCTTGTGGGCCAGATTTCCCTGTCCACTTTTCCAGCATGCTGAATTATCAGTGACAAGATGGCTTGAGGACTAAAACACTTTAAAACTCTTTAAAACAATTAGATGCAGCCTTGTAAATTAAATTCACAGGACGTCTTCTTCATTAAATATGAGATAATCCTTTTCCCATTGAACACAAATTTACAGCTTTTTGTGTGACATATTGGTTTTTTCATTATTATTGAAGAAATCATCCTTATTAGTTATTGAATATTGGTGACCTCAGTTCTCTAAGAGATCCTCAATACCAGTTGTTTTGATCTCTATTTGCTGATTATGTCCACCTGGTGGCCTATTTTCTTTGCTGTTTTCTTGTCCACAATGAATATCAGTTCATTTTCTTCCATGAATGACCAGAAGTTAATCTTTCTAAACAACAGCTTTAAATATAAACATGTAGACATGATTTTAATGACATGGAGATAATCAACAGCTGTTCCTTAATGTATGTGTTCAATTGGCAGTGTTTTTCAGACTCTTTACAATTGGAGATTGAAAAAGTCTAGGCAAATGCTGCTGTTAATGCATACTGCATGGCATTGAGCATTTTCATTACTTTAAATTGAGTGTTAAGTAGAAATTAAAGCTCCATTTCATGTACAAAATTTAAACATTGCCCTTCAAATTAAATGGTGGCCTTCTCACGGACATTCACTTAGCAAAATTGCATAGCATAGCATAGCATTGTAGAGTAGGAAGTCAAACTCTGTTTCATTTTTCAAGCTGAAATACAATAAAGTAATAACGATCTGAACCTAAAAAGGAAAGCCGAAATCCAAACAACGTACTGGCAAAACATTGGTAGTAGCTGAATAACTCTGAAAGTGGAACGAATGTCTTTTTGAAGGTTGTTCACACTCCCATGTATATAACTAATTTAAAAACATGTAATACTATCTGATTTCTAACTGATGGTAAAAACATCAACTTATATAGCAATAGTTATACAGAATGATATAATATCCTACTTTCACTTTCACCTGCCTTCAATTTTCAAACTTGAACTTTCAGATGAATTTTGAAAAAACAGTACTGCTAGTCTTTTTTGTGTCAAATTTTGGGATATTTTCAGTTGAAGTTTATAATGTAAAGTCAATTTGTCCTGAAGCTGATATTTAGATTCACATAATAATCATCAATAAATTCAATTTACAGATAGTGTCCGTGAATGATCTTTCCTTATCATTTTAGTCAACTCAGCTGTAAAACCAAAAGGGTACAAGGATCTTTGTCAAAATACTAAGTTGTTATCCTTGTAAAATACGTTTTTTCCTTCCATATTTCTTTCTTTCTTTCCTTCTTTCACTCATTCGTTTATTCGTTCATTCATTCATTCATTCATTCAAAAAATATGTTAATTAATAAAATGTTAATTGTGTTTTTCAGAAATGTATCACTATCAGAGGAAGATGTACCCCACAGAAAAGCCAGTTCTGGTACAGTCAGATCAGAGGGCGGAGTCTCACAGTATATCTCTAAGGTAAATTGCATTAATTTTTTTTCACCAGTGGTGGCGCTAGCCTCTCAAGACTGGTTAAAAATCTGATGCAGACTGACTTCATGGGAGAACATGTGAAGGTAGAGAGTAATAATTCGGCAGCTCTGTAGAAGTTCATAGTTGCAAACCTCTGTTAGTACATTTGAGAGGGTTGCCCCTAAGAAAAGTTTCGATAAATAGAATTGATTTGGGGCAATCGGACACATATATGTAAGGGCAAAATGTATTAAACTCATATTTCTTTTTTTGTTGGAAATAAAGTATGTTTACAATTTGAGGTACAAACCATTTTTTTCAAACTCCATTTCATTTCAAGGATATGTAAAAAAAAAACTCCATTCATTTCATAAAATTTTGACAACTCCATCTTAATTCATAGAATATGCGGAAAACTTCAATTCTATTCATAGAAATGAGGAAAGAACCATTTCATTCATGGATATGTGGTCATGTTAACTAAATGTTTTAATCTGTTATGCCAGATTTCCCAACCTTATTACAGACAAACTATAATACTATTAGAGACAAAAACCATGATGATACAAGAGACGTATTATACGTAATTTCCTCAGGGAGATGACTTCATAGCTTCAGACCAATTACAGTGTCAGGATCTCGTTGAGTTGACAAGTAAAATTAATTATGATTCACATGGAAAACATCAGTCCACGGAAACAACAACAAATAGAGTAGAGTTTTTGCGTTAGTTTTCACCAGACTTGAGGAATTATGTAATTTATTGATCAAAGTTGATGATACAATGACTGTTTAATTGAAGAGGTTGATCTTGTGTCAACTAGAAATCTTTGTTGTCTGTTTCCAAATGTGTCTTTCAGTCTTAGGGTCTTAATATCTAACACTGTTTTAAGGACGTCGCAGCGCTAAGATCGTTGGGTGAAAACCGGGCCAGGTGCAGAAAAGTAGAACGTAAAATTCATTCCATCCCATTTCAAAAGGGGTATTTGAATCTGTTAAAATTTGAAATTAAAATAATTTGCTTAATTTTGTGGTCCTCATTGCCCACTGGAAACCATGGTAGCTTACTAGCTAACCTAAAGGTTCAGAGTTCAATCCCAACATAGGTCAAGGTTATCGCAAAAGGGTAGGGTTTTTATATTAAAATTAATGCTGTGATCTTAAAAATTTTCATTCTTGCCCACTGGAAGCCGTGGTGGCTCAGTGAGTAAGAGTTCAATTCCAACATAGGTCAAGGTTATAGATAAAGGGTAGGGTTGTACAGCTGTCCTGGCAAATTTTTCCTCGTTGCAACTTTCCCAATTGGGATTTGCTTAAAGAATTCCATTTTTTTTATATAATTATCTTTTTTCTTCAATAATATCTTGTAGACAAAATGGCTCATCAATTTCTTTTTCCCTAGAGGGGGGTAGTCACGAACAACAAAAGCTTGTCATAATAGAGAATAATTGACAAGGAAATTTGGTGATATGAAAACAAACAATGTAGATGATATATGTGGGTGTTTCTATAGATTGAGTTTATGAGTTCCATTTGCTTGGATAGTCTGGTTTTCATTATATTAAATTGATACTATCATTGGATCTTGATATTGGTGAGAATTATCTGATATTTAGATTCAAATTGTTGTTACATTGTCTTCAAGATGATCTTTTAGACAGACAAAGGATTCAAATACTAGGAAAGTTTCAAAATGTCGTCTGCTAGAGACTGTATATATTAATGTTCTGGTTCTCGTTAGATATATTATATTACTATTGTGAGAAAGAATTAATATTTGTATTTAAATTGTTATTGGGTCGTTTTGATGCTGATCTTTAAGACATGAGTTAGTTCAGACTTCAAATACTGGAGAGTTTCAAAATGTTGTCTTCTATAGAACTGATCTTATGGCTTCCAGTTGTTTTGGTGGGCTGGTTTTCGTTAGATTAATTTAGTACCATCATTGGGTCATGTGAGAAAATTGTGAGATACAGGCTTCAAATTGAGAAAAGTCTCAAAGTGTTGTCTGCTACCTACTAACTTTGCAATTATGTATTCTGTCATTGAATTAATTTGAATCAATCATTGAGTTTAGATCTGATATTTAGATTTGAATTCTTGTCATGTTGTCTTGAAGATGTTTTAGACATTCAAAAGATTCAAATACAGTAATAATGTAAGGTGTCGTCTGCTACAGACTGTATATATTAACATTCTGTCATTGAATTAATTTGCTACGATCATTGGGTTTATATCTTGGCGAGAAAGATCTGATATTAATACTCAAATTTTAGTTCTGTTGTCTTGAAGATGATGTTTTAGAATGTAAGGAAAATCGAAGGTGTTGTCCAGTTGCGTTTCTATTGGATGGAGGGGCAGATTGGGTAACAAATAGTTGTCGAAGGTGGCAATAGCACCATGCATGGTTTGAAGTTTGAAACTGCCAGGCCAGACAAATTTCGCTTAGTGTGACGGCACCTTTAATGAAAGGAATGTGATTCGCCTTTGACCCTGACGTCTTTAAAAAAAAAATTCACAAAATAGTCTTGAAATGGGAGAATAATTTCTTCATCTGTCACATGATTGATTATTACAGAATTGAAGTCTGTTATCAGAATGTCTGTGGTTGGATACATAATTACATCACTCGTTATTTTTGTTAGAGTTTAAAAGAATTATTAAGAGGTTTTGTAGACTGTTGGGATGGGCTTTATTTGAATAAGCAGGTTTGCGATAATGACATCATAAAACGCTTAGTTACAGCGGAATTGCAGGAACCACAGACTTCTGATTGAAAATTGGAATGGTGCAAATTGATGCTATCAGTGTCCCTGATACACATGAAAAATTTAAAAAACCACTTTACAATCCCTTTAATGAATAACCTATTTCATCTAGACTTCAAAGTTGATAAAGGACTAGTGATAAAATGGTTTCTTGACTGAGATATAGGTTGAATTCTGAAGGCTTGGGTCATAATGAAGACCAATATTCATTTCATGTTGCTGACATGTTTTGGATATACAATATAAAATCCTCATCAGGACATATATTATGGTTTAGATTTTTATTTTTGGAACTTGAAGAGATATATAGGTAACAAACTGAGAATATAAATAGTCAAGACCTTTACGTAATGGAGGCAAATTCTTCACTTTTGATTCAAAAACCATACTTGAGGAGTGTTTATGTTTTAATTATGAATTTTAATTCATCCAGACCTTCTTTTGCTTCAGTTTGGATTGCTCTATACACCTTTCAAAATAAGCACACTCGTTGAGCTGGAGTGATCAAGCAATAAGACAAAAAATTTTCTAAGACAATTATAAATCTATAAATTGATAAAACTTGTCAAGGTATTAGTTTTATCTTCAGTTAATATCATTAGGATAATATTTGCCTGAATTCCTCCCGTGTTGTTTCTTTAGTTCATTATTGTCTAACAATCCTTCACGTCATGTCCAATAGAATTTGAATACTGAGGAATCCTCGCGACAGTGAATCTGACTCACACTTCCCGATATCGAGCGTATTGATTTTGTATCTCTACACATTTCATGTCAATACTATTTACCATTGGTTACGTCAAGGATGAAAAAATCACGTTAGATCTGCTGATTTATAAAAATCTTTACAGGATTTTTCCACTCGTTTTCATTCTACTGTGATTTTTAATGATTCTACGTTGGTATACGTCAGTCGTTAAGTTCAGCTTGCCAAGTTTACGAAGTGGAATTATAAATGTGTACTGATAACTTTGTAGTGTAGTGGCGTTCGTTCGAAGAAAGATTTTTTGATGTTTTATTTATTGTTGTTGGAAAGGAAGATATGAAAATTTATACATATGTAAGTGTTTTTGTATTCGTGTTATGGAAAGGATTTTGGTGTTGATTTGTAATCAGAATTTGCTGTCAAGTAGAGTGTTTGTAGTGCAGATATCTGAATCTTTGTTTCAAATGAAGTTTGTGGATTAAGCCTAGGATCTTTTTTGATTTTTTTATATTTTTTTTTAATCTTAAGTTATGTTATTTTACAATAAAGCTAGAAGGATGACTTAAGATTGGAAAAGATAGGATAGTTTTTGATTTTGATATTTTTTGATGGATGTTGATGAAACATCTAAAATGACAGACTGGTCTTGAAGAAATTCAATGAATTTTTGTAGCTTCGGGTACAATACTTCCAATTGTAATCTCAGAACTTTTTATTATTGTTCAATAATAATTTATTAATTTAATATTATCATTTTTGCAGCTTGAAATATTACAGGAGTGGAATACTTCAAAGTTCAAGACTAATTTATTAAGCTATTTTATTTTCTTTGCAGCATGGAATATTACCAATATACGACAGTTCGGAAAGTCTGGATTCCAGGAGAAGCAGCACTGGCATTAAAATCAGAAGAATTCCAAGGTAAGCAACTATTACAAATCACCATTTATTTGTTTCAACTTTTGCATGCTTTAAAAGGTTTTCTAGATATTTTATGCGTATTAAAGGCCATTTATGGCTTCTAAATGGCTTACATGTATCATTAGAATTTTCTGTCAGATGTCTGTGGTTCCTTTAATCATAGAAATGCTTGATTAACTGGAATTAACTTCACAAAAGCTACTAATAATAGCTATGGACCTTCATAACAGCTAGTCAAAAAATTCTTAGTTTGAAACTTCAAGATCCGTTGGAGTTGAAATTAAAAATGGAATGGTGAAAATCCATGCCATCAGTATCCCTGATACACATAAAAAGTTTAAAAAACATCTTGACAATTCTTTAAAATTCAGACATGATAAGCTACACCTTAGTATAACCTTCACCTATTTACAACTCAAGTCAGAAAAACAACCTTCAAACTCAGTGTGCAGAACTAAGTTAGTTTTAAAGTAATAGAATGATACAGTGTTTATTTACATTCTCAATATGTTATCATTTGTTACTTTAGTTTTCTCTTCCATCTTCACCTTGTAACATTGTAAATATTAATTACTTCCTGCAAATTCTGTGATTCTTGGCATCATTGAAATAGTTTGATGAACGCAGGGAATTAAGTGTTTTGTACATCGTCTGCTTCTCATATTCAATATATGTACATCTGGAAAGATTTGTGTGCATTAAAGGGATTGTAAAGAGATTTTCTAAACTTTGTCTGTGTATTGGGGATAGCATCGATTTGCACCATTCCAATTTTCAATGGTTCCTGTAATTCCACTAAAAGTAAGAATTGATGAAATCGCTATTACAAAGGGCCTTATAATTTAAGCAGATTTTGCGATAGTGATGTCATCAAGGGTTTCGTTTTAGTGGAACTGAATAGAGCCATAGAGGTCTGACAGAAAATTGGAATGATGAACTGAGGTCCAATGTCCTCTTGGTTGTGAACTTAAAGATTCTTTGACAGATGAGATAAAAAAAGAACAAGACACCATATACCAATGTATCCCATCTCAATGTAGAAAAGAATAGCTGAATCTTAAAATAACCTAACAGATGGTATATCAATCTACCTGTAATATTACCTTGATATTTACCTGAAAGCATAGAATTATTACTCATAAACTAGAGGTGTTGAACTAAGTGATATTCTAGCCAAAAAAACCTATAACTTGGGGGAAGCGTTGTTATTGGTTATAACTGGGCATTAGATAATTAAAGAGAAACCCATAAATTAGGGTAGTTAAATACCAGTAAACCCATAAACTTGTGGGTTGAGTTAAGTTTTGTTGTTTACCTGAACTCTCCACATTATTACTCATAATCTAGTGTTTAAGGCATTCTGTTGTATAGTTATTACACAAAGTAAGTCTACAGATGAATATATTCTTAAATCTGATGTTCATTGTCAGAGGTAGTACTTGTTTAAATGTACAAAAACAAGGTGATCTGCACAAAAGTCTCAAATTCTAGAAACACAATATTTTGTTATTTTGACATGAAATCCCATGAAACTAGGTGTGTTCTCTATTTTTACCTGTATATTATATAATTGTAAACTTCATACTTATTAACAGATGGTTGTTGGATACAGTTCAAATATTCTTTTTATTGCATTGTATGCCTTAAATTAAACTCCGAAGAAAATGGCATATTGGATCTTTTTACGATTCTGCAACATGTTAGGCCATTTTCTTCAACTTAAGTTCAGCAGGTAATGTAGCGAATTACTGCACATGAGATTAATGGCTGCTTACTGCTATCATATCATATTCTGCTGGTTAATTGGACATAATAACTATAATAGTGTAAGTAATGTCAAGTTGATAGAAAGATGAAATGAAATTATGAAGTGGTCAATCATCTGAAATGTTATGAACTTTTAAACCAGAATTAATTTTCACAGTAACATTGGCTTGTTTTCAAATTTCCATAATCTAAAAGTATCATTGTCACTAACCGTCCTTGAAAGAATGGAATGAGGTTTAAGTTGTAGAATATGCTGAAACCCCTGTGCAAAATGTTGTTCTTGTAGACCTTTTGCCACATTGACCAAGTTTTATACCAAAAAATTCTCATGATTTTGTGTGTGTGTAAGCAAAATTCAAGAGTTATTCAAAAAAAGGTAGCAAAAGAAAGTTGCAATTTATATCTTGATAAGAATCTTTGTAACTGTGTAAACTATGTCGAGGATGGTGAATAAGGCAGATCTGTGAGTGGCAGGCTAATAGAAGGGAATTACTTGCAGGAAGAAATTCTGTGCAGTTAACACATGTTAAGCATAAATCTCAGGTTCTTGTTTATAGCCTTTTAAATATCAATGCCAGTTTTTACAACTCGTATTTCCAGAAAGTTAAGTTTTATATTTTCTCATGGTGTGAGATAACTATACATTGTTCATAACTTCTGTACTGTTCAGAAATTCCTTAATCTATGATGGTGTTAGGGTGTATTAAGACGAGTCTCAATGAAAGCACTGGCCTAGGTCACACAGCAATAGATAAGTCTATTAATTATGTGAAAATTAGTTAATCATTAGTATGATTTTAGTTGAAAAGACACACACACAAACATACACTGCATGTTATATAATATACTGTATATAGCCATGGTACTAGTCCTGAAATAAGTATTCCCTGAAATCGATTATTCTATTGATATAACATGATACATTTATATGTGGTGCTGGCCTTTTGAGACTGGGGGTACAAATAGGGGGCAGAATGACCAATATGGGAGAACTGTCAGGTTGAGATTAAAAAAACAGCAGCTCTGTGAAAGGGCACAGGCGCATGCCACCCATGAAGCGCTGAGAGGTGTCTCTCCCAAGAAAAATTTTCAAAAAATGGAATTTGATTTCCCCCATGCCTTTTGATAAGTAAATATGGATTTCTAGAATTTTGTTTATGTTGGTTTTAGTAGAAAACAGTAGCATGCTCAGTATTGAAAGTAAAAACTTTGTCTTTAGAATCAATATCTGTATCTTTCAAACTTTAAAAGTATGGTATTGATTTCAAAGCTAGAGAACATGAAAACTAGAGATTTGATTGTCTATTTTTAGCTGAGTGTGATCTATCAGGTTTGGTAAGTCTCATGAATTCTCTCAATCTCTCTAGATTCTGACAATATTTTGACAGATTTTCTCAGTTTGTCAAGATTTATGGTGATTTTTAATGCATTTAAATAGATTAAATAAAGCTGCTCTATCTGTTGGCATCAATTTTTAAAAAGAAATTCTGGTTCTATTCTGTTTGTGATATTAAAGGGATTGTAAAGAGCTTTTCTAAATTTTTAATGTGTATCGGGGACAAAGCACAAAGGTGTTATGTGATACAAGCATATTTTGCAGGGGTGACATCATAAAATACTTAGTTTTAGTGGAATTACAGGAACCACAGATGTCTGATTGATGCTATCAGTGTCCCCAATATGCATACAAAAATTTCTATACAATCCCTTTAAATTCAGGAGAAACCCACTTAAAGGGGCAGTCTGATTTTTTCAATAGATCAGAAACTTTAGGTGCTCAAATTAAGGAAAAATTATAGACTAAAATCTAGAGATATGTATCCCTAATCTAAATGTTTTAACGGAAAAAATCTTGCTGTTAATTCTTAGACCTCCAAAACTATCCAAAAGGTTTTTATATTGTATTATTTATTCAAAATACTTCACACAGTTATTGCCCCTGTTTCTTAATGTTAGAAATGCTTTTAGCTTTATTGTATGGTGTTGTTTACTTGAAAATACCTTAGAGTTATTGCCCTTGTCTCAAAGTGTTGAAAACAGTTTCACTACTCTGTGTTTTAAATAGAATCATTTAGTATTTACTGGGAAATATTATACACAGTTATTGCCCTTGTCTCTAAATGTTAAAAATTGTTCCACTTTTCTGTGTTTGAAATAGGATTGGTTAGTATTTACCCTAGAATAGTATATTATCAGTATATTGGTTAAAACCACAATAATCTATAAACACCTCTCATCATAGTGTTAGATACTGAGATACCTGTCAATCAACACCTTAGTGTTATTATAACATAGTCCAAATAACCTAACTGGCTGTACATGTCAAAGATCACTCGATTGATAGAAAAAGAGTATAGCAGTTTGTAAAAGTAGCAATTTGATTGGATTGTAGCCTACTAAATACAGGCAATCTGAGCCCTCGAACAGAAAGTCATAATGGTTTACAGTCTCATTTCAATGACTCTGATTGGCTGTATTCGCTAGCATATGATCCAATCAATTCGCTGCGTTTACACACATCCGTGATAAGACTGTAAACATTATGACTTATATTGTTAACAGGTTTCTGTTGAGAGCTCTGATTGGCTGCATTCGCTGGTGTACAATTCAATCAATTGGCTATATCAGTTCAGGTACAAAACGCTGTCTGTAAGAGCTTGACATTGTGAAGATGGGTCATAGAGCTCATTGTTTGTACTGTGTTTTGGACTATATTAACCACCATGGTGGTAATGTCTGACTATCTGTCAACATGGCTGTCAATGTGTTTATTTATCTATAACTCTGTCCTATATAACAGTATTTTTACTCAACATTAATGATATTATTTTGCATATATAGTTTCATTTTAACACAATGATAGAAATTGAGGCCTTTGAAATATTTTGGACAGTTTATAGAGTCTAGGCAGGATAGGAGGCCTACTGCATAGAAGACTTATTTATCTTAAAGACTTTGTTAGTTAATATCCTTTAAAACCTCTATGTTGGCTCCTTTGGATTTTGTTTAAGCACATTGTTTCCACTTGGCAAAAGTCTGTTTTGATAATTTTGTTGAAAGAATCCATTTCATGTATTTTTTGCTGATATAATTAAATGAACTTAAAGGGCTTTAATAGTTGAGCCTTTTAATCCTCTATGTTGGCTTCATCGGGATTTTGTTTCAGCATATTTTTCTCTTGGCAAAAGTCTGTCCTGATATTCTTGGTGAAAAGTCTAGAGGGTTTTCTCAATTTCCTAAAGTTTGTTCAAACCATAAAGTCTTGGCTATGTACTTGGTGTAGCTGTGTAGAATTTATCAATATCTGTATTATTCTGGGTATAAAAAAACAAAGGTTATATTATGATATAAGATGATGGTTGATGATAAAAATAACCTAGTATCAATGATTCATTGGTTCTCGTCTGGTCTGTTCTGGTTTGATTTATTATCTTTGGTCAAATTATCTGGCTTGTTCAATATATTTATTGTGAAAAATTCTCATTGTGTCTCAAATTCTCATTTTGTCCAGTCAATCTCTGAATTTTGATATTTTTTTAGTGCTCCTTTTTTAATACTAAATTTATCTGTTGAGTTCTTTCAAATATCTGCGCTGATAGGGTCATACTGGTGTAGTATGCTTATTCCACTGTTCTTTCAAATTTCCTCACTACACACTCCATGGCGTTACCTGTCTCCATAAGTCCAAACTGGTGCAGAAAAGTAGGATGTAAAACTCCCTTTATTTTATATGTCTTCTTAATCTTGAGTTTTCAATAGAGTGTTATTGTATTGAACATGATACTGGTGTTAAAAATTGTGTTATAACCTAGGGTAGGGTGTTAAGTTGTCTGTGCGTAAAAATTACCCCCAACCACATATTTCCACTCCCTCTTCCCAAATTTCTTAGCTCTCTTTAATCTTGAGATTTAAATACAGTGTTATTGTATTAGAACAGGATTTGTTAATGTTATAACCTAGGGTAGAGTGTTAAGTTGCCATGTAATCAAGTTTGTGATGGTACCAATATGTCGAGATGAGATAATCATTTCGGTCTGTGACATTTCTAACAACGAAAGCAGTAAATTTATACCATTCTTCGACTGGAAGCCATCTTTATATCTCTGTATCTTGACTTGGTTATCTGCTGTTGGAACAATGTTATTTCTCTAGTTCTGCTGGGATTCACTGTTTCTATCAGATGGAGGTGATAGGTTTTCTGAATATGATTTGGAATGATTAGCTTAAAATTTGTGGTGTTTTCAGTGATTTATTGTATTTTGGTGGCTTCTGTTGGAACAATGTTATTTCGTCTCTAGTACTGTTTGTAAATGATTCCTATCATTTGCTGTGTCAATGGTATGGATGATTACATTCTTTCGACTTGCGTTTTGTTTGGATTGACTTTTACTATGGGATATACAGATATGTCTGTAGTAATCTTGGGCTGTGGTATTGAAAATGGACTCTTTTAAGTCTGAATTTGGATGTTATTAATTTTTTGTACATGCAGAGAGTGTAGCTTAGAATAGTCATGTTATTTCAACCTTATTTGGGATTCAATTTTCTTAACACTGGATTTTTGATCAGCGGGATTTGATGATGGAAAGGCAATACTGTTTGGATCTATTTTTCCATTTTGACTTGTTATTCACGGAGGTTTGATGTTGGAATAGATAAAGTTTATATTTGACTGTAGTATGGATGGATGATCCGTCAACTCATTCCCAATGTCCAAGAAAGGTTACGTAGTTTGTAAGAAATGTGGTTGGATCAGTATGAATAAGAATGCTAGTAAAGGATGTTTCACTCCCAGAATAGATTGGAAACGATATTCTCAATCTTTAGACAATATTTGTCGGAAATTGAATACTAGGGATAAAAGGTAAATAAAATCTGTTCGAGCATTTAACAGACCATTATCACATCTTCACAATGTCAAGTTATTACGAACTGGGTCTTATACCTTGACTACAATAGCCACCTTTCATGTATCACATCTTCATAATGTCAAGTTATTACGAACTTGGTCTTATACTTTGACTGCAATAGCCACCTTTCTTATATCACACCCTAACAATATCAAGTTTGTACAAACTTCAGCTTATACCCTGCAATAGCCACCCTGCTTGTACCACAGAGGTTTTTAAATGTAGTGATTTAATACCCATCATGACAACCATGCAAATATCTTCTTTACAAAAAAAGTTAGAAAAATCTGTAAACTGGCAAACCCTGCATTTCAATGTAACATTACCGTAATGCTAGCAATGTGTTAGTAATATAAAACATTGACTTAAAATGGCACATGCTGAATCTTCCTTTGGGATATTCTGCTACAATTTCAACATGGCGCCTATGCACACCAAGACATATATGCTCTATGTCTTGAATTACAGATAATATCAAAATATTCCTTTAGCTTTTCAACCAAGTTCTTACGAACATTCATATATGGTTGTCTGCACTCTTATTATATTAGTCAGTGTTGTTTGTGTGTTCATGTATACAAAACAAACCATATTAAGGAGCGTTTTGGTTGGTCATGGCAGGTGGTAAAAATATGTTATAGTCTTTAATGTGTGGGAGAAATGATAAGCCATTCTGAGGATCCAAAACTTGAGAATATAAATTATGTCATCTTCACAATGTCAAGCTATTACTTTAACTATAACTACCTACTTATCGATTGCGATAGCCACTTTACTTGTATCATGGAATGCAGAGATTTTTTTGGATTTCATTGGACGAATCTCCATGAAAGCACTGGCCAAGGTCACAGAGCAATAGATAAGCTTATTAACACATACAAACATACATGCACTCTGACATATAATATACTGTATATAAATATAGCAATGACTTCTGTTTTCAGATTATCTGTCAAGGCCTCTGATTGGCTGTATTCACTAGAGTACAGTCTAATCAAATTGCTGTATTAACAAACACCCATGACAATATAAACTTATTTTTATTACATACAGATCTTTACTGCTATATAATGTCAAATTTGATACCCATTTTATTTCAACTATAAAGATGTCATTTCCTCTAAATGTGTGAGACA
>NW_008710807.1:455788-470181 GCF_000327385.1 Lottia gigantea | reverse complement strand
CTTTTTTCAACTATTATGGGCTCTCTTTCTAATTTTTTGGAGCTCTCTTTCCAATTTTAATTGTTTTTTTTTCCAAACTTTTTTGGGCTTTTTTTCCAATTATATCCCCCCCCCCCCCCCCCCCCCCACCTTTGACAAATCAGTGCCCCCTTATTCAGCACTTCTACCCAATGCTTCATAGACATACCACTGGATTTCACTGAACAGGAGATGTATTTGCCTAGAGACTACTTAACTATATTAAAAAGCATTAGAAAAATAACATAAATTTTTAAATGAAAAGTTAACAGTCTTTAATGGTAGAATGATTATTTTAATGGGTTTTTCTAGTGTAGAAACTACATGCACTAAATTACACGCAACACAGTTCTTTAACTTAGAGAAAAACTTTTAAATTAAATTAGGTAAAAATTAGAGAAGAGGAAACCAGCTTGTACAGGACTAATGTATTTCTTAAAAACAAAAATTTAATTTGAAAAAAACAGGGTTAATTGAAGAATCTTATAAATCAAAGTTGAAAGAACAAAAATTGAAAGTTGCATTTAGTTAAGTTAAAAGCATTCACAGGATATTTCCTTGCAATTCTTTTTGTGTTCTCCCTTTCCTCACCCTCTACCATGATAAATCAAACCCAGATAGTGTGTGCAATTCTTTTTGTGTTCTCCCTTTCCTCACCCTCTACCATGATAAATCAAACCCAGATAGTGTGTGCAATTCTTTTTGTGTTCTCCCTTTCCTCACCCTCTACCATGATAAATCAAACCCAGATAGTGTGTGCAATTCTTTTTGTGTTCTCCCTTTCCTTACCCTCTACCATGATAAATCAAACCCAGATAGTGTGTGCAATTCTTTTTGTGTTCTCCCTTTCCTTACCCTCTACCATGATAAATCAAACCCAGATAGTGTGTGCAATTCTTTTTGTGTTCTCCCTTTCCTTACCCTCTACCATGATAAATCAAACCCAGATAGTGTGTGCAATTCTTTTTGTGTTCTCCCTTTCCTCACCCTCTACCATGATAAATCAAACCCAGATAGTGTGTGCAATTCTTTTTGTGTTCTCCCTTTCCTCACCCTCTACCATGATAAATCAAACCCAGATAGTGTGTGCAATTCTTTTTGTGTTTTAAAGCTGTGAAATTTAGATTAAATCTTAAAGATGTAGTACTTCAATTTTGCTAATGAAATGAATTGAAACTCTTTTGTACTTTATTGGGCTAATGAATTGAAACTCTAATGTACTTTATTGGGCTAATGAATTGAAACTCTAATGTACTTTATTTGGCTAAGTAATTGAATAAAACTATTTCTTACTCTTTGAGATAATGTTATGAATATAAGCTTGTTTATGCCTATTTAATTTTTGTCAAGGTAATGAAATGAATTTAAACTATAAGTATTTGGTTGTGCTTTATTGAACCAAATGAAATGAAATTAAACTGTTTGAATGAATCAATTTAACTCTTATGTACTTTTTTGGGTTAATGAACTTAATTTAAAATATTTTGTAACTTATTGGGCTAATGAAATGAATTTAAACTTTTATCTGTATTTGATTGCTTTTGAACCCGTTACGTGCTTAATTGGGATATTGAAGACAGTATTTTAGGATATTAACGAGCCAACAAGGTTATTAATTGCTGAAGGGAGTTTAATATAGTACTAATTGACCCAATAACTGATCAATATCCACCAGACACAGTAATTAGTCTTAAATTATATAAACAAAGATGTTTAACATTGATATAGTGAAAAACAATAGATGTGTATATAAGACTGAATATTTAATATGTAGTACAGTATGATACTTTGTGATGCCGTAATGGCTCCGTGAGTTAGACACTTACTCAATAACCTTTAATAGCTAGCTGATTTTTCAACCCAGTTTCCCCCTGTCAGTGATGCAGGTCAGAGGGAATGACATGGAAAATACGTCTAGTAGTTCATACAAAACATTAACTAAGACCTCGTGCAATACAGACACTATAAAGATCCCTTGACAACAGAATATCACAAAAATAGTAAACTAATGTCAATGTTCTGGCTTATTTTCCCTCATTGAACACTGCATCTGGTTGCCAACTTTACAAGCCTAATCATATTTGCACTATCGGTCCTCAGCTAAGATTATAATATGACTGTTTATATTCATCTAGTACTATAGGAACTAGGTTACTAGTTTACTTACAAATGTCAGAAGAAATAGGTGATATATTCTGGCATAATATTACCTTACTAAACTTAAACTATGGAATATGTGTATATTACCATACTAAACTATAATATATTACTAAACTATAATATATTACTAAACTATAATATATTACTAAACTATAATATATTACTAAACTATAATATATTACTAAACAATAATATATTACTAAACTATAATATATTACTAAACTATAATATATTACTAAACTATAATATATAACTAAACTATAATATATTACTAAACTATAATATATTACTAAACTATGGAATATGTGTATATTACCATACTAAACTATAATATATTACTAAACTATAATATATTACTAAACTATAATATATTACCAAACAATAATATATTACTAAACTATAATATATTACTAAACTATAATATATTACTAAACTATAATATATTACTAAACTATAATATATTACTAAACTATAATATATTACTAAACTATAATATATTACTAAACTATGGAATATGTGTATATTACCATACTAAACTATAATATATTACTAAACTATAATATATTACTAAACTATAATATATTACTAAACTATAATATATTACTAAACTATAATATATTACTAAACTATGGAATATGTGTATATTACCATACTAAACTATAATATATTACTAAACTATAATATATTACTAAACTATAATATATTACTAAACTATAATATATTACTAAACTATGGAATATGTGTATATTACCATACTAAACTATAATATATTACTAAACTATAATATATTACTAAACAATAATATATTACTAAACTATAATATATTACTAAACTATAATATATTACTAAACTATAATATATTACTAAACTATAATATATTACTAAACTATAATATATTACTAAACTATAATATATTACTAAACTATAATATATCACTAAACTATAATATATTACTAAACTATAATATATTACTAAACTATAATATATTACTAAACTATAATATATTACTAAACTATAATATATTACTAAACTATAATATATTACTAAACTATAATATATTACTAAACAATGGAATATGTGATATCATAAAGCATGTTTTTACTCTTTGATACTACTTTTAGACTTCATGGAAGAAATTCTGATCAGCGAATATTTAGATGGTATATCTCATTAACATTAAATTTTTTTATAAATTCTGTTACGGTTACGGACTCCCATCCTGTTCTTTAAATTATTTAACTTATAGAAAGTAAAGTTATATTTTAACGAAGGAGAGAGATGATATCATACTGTAGGTTGAACCTGGCTAATTACACTCTTCCCTGCTATTTTAACTTCTTTCTTAAATTTAATACTTTAAAAATGGCAGAAGATCTAGGGCAATTGGTTAAGGTATCTTTTCTCATAAATTTCTGAATTTATTTATAGGATGGGATTGAAATGAGAATAGTTATTTATTATTTAAGAAAATCTGAAAAAAAAATATTACTTTTAGTGCTTTTGGATCCTACTCTGTAAGAAAAATTCTGATGCCACAACCAATGCTTATGAAAGTCAGCCTGGTATTGTCTGTCCACCCCTGTCATTTATTTTCAAGGATATTATAATTCCTCTCTATTTCAGGTTCACCTCTGTGAAGATGACAGGGAAAATTATCATCATAATGAAGAAGACAGAACAGAAGATACGTTTTTAATTCGAGTGAAATCAAACGACAAGGCCTGGAATATCAGACGGACATTCAGTAATTTTCGTAGCCTTGATAAACAGTTACATCGGTGTAT
This sequence comes from Lottia gigantea, assembly GCF_000327385.1. Lineage (NCBI taxonomy): Eukaryota > Metazoa > Mollusca > Gastropoda > Lottiidae > Lottia > Lottia gigantea. Next base: position 466,219 of record NW_008710807.1, on the reverse strand, counting down.
ATTTGATCGGAAATTCAGTCAGTTGGTAGAATTACAGAGGCAAGATGAAGAGAAGGAAAATACGGTAAGTTCATTAGAAAATATTCACAACTGAGCTCAGTATGTGAACTCTCTAAAAAAGTTGCCCAGTTTTAAGCTTATTGTTCATTGCCAAGTTTGAGTTGATGATATGGGAGCCGTGGTGGCTCAGTGATGAGCGTTTGCTAGCTAAGCTGAAGGTCTGGGGTCTAGGACAGGAGGAGATAATGCCATAGGATTTTTATACCAGGCTTCCAGTCAATGATGTAGGTTGAAGGACAATTATCCGAGGCCCTGTGTGCTGTGAATTTTAAAGATCCCTCAAAAAACAAAAATCCTTTGTTCACAGAGCTGTATCATATTGAATCTATATATACATTACAAGAGTTTGTTGATAGATTAATGGAATATTTGTGGATTAAAGAGATATTTTTGCAGATCAATAGTATCAAGTATAGCCTTAAAGTTTATTGAAAACAAATTGGCTGACTGATAAAATAAAATCATAAAATCATTAGATAACAAATTACTTTCCGTTTAAATTTATTCACGTTGACTACAAATTCTTCCATCAACCTTTTACCAGCAATAATTCGAGAAACTGATAGAACAATAATTGCACAAAAAATCTTCAGGCAGCCGTCAATTGACTATTATTTGCATATGATTAACGTAAACAGGAGAGTTCCGATATTTCTGCATGATGGCGTTATTGTAGCATCGCAGCATGATTCATCCCGCACTAAATGATAAAAACATATTTGACAGATAAATAGAGAATACTAGAAAATTGTTTCTTGTGTTACACCATGTAGAATAAATACAAGACAAATTTCTCATCAAATATTGGAATTAGGTAGATTGTGTGCCTGGAATAAGGTTGGTTTGATTTGCCAGCTGGTTGAGTTATATTCTTTTGGGACATTTTATATACCCACATGATTTTTGGTGACGTATCTTTACTCTGCTTAAGAATATACTGCAGCCTACGATTGTTAGTAGCATATTTGGACATTTGACTCAAACTTTGAATAATAATTTAATGATGGTACTAGACATTGTGGCCAATCATACCAACCTTTAACAACATGATCTAGTCAAATGAACTGCCTATAGTTGGTAATAAGAGATTTTATAGGCAACATATTAATACAATGTTTTACATGGAAAATACAATGCTTAAAGGCCATGGTTCACCATATTTGATAGGTTGATTTTAGTCTTGAATATTTGTAATGTCTTTAGAAGTACAAGAACTGTTTGAAAATCGCTTAATTAACTCAAATGTGCTTTAAACTTTCACTTTCTTTTTCTTAAAAGTATATATGTCTATGTATATCTATATATGTTGGAGTCTCAAGAAAAGACGAGTCGTAATTTTAACTTTCTAACGTAGATAATTCAAGACACGCATGGATTTGAATCTCAAATTTACAAATTTACGCTATTCAGATTCATAAGCCTGTATGATGCATGAAAGGGATTTAAAACTCTATTCGTTTACTGATCAGCTTAGCTGATTAATTCTAGTTTCTGAAACCAAGGTAAGATTGACTTCCAAATATGGTGAATCTGTCCCTTTAAAGTCAATAAATGTGGTCTGTAGGAATCAGCTGGTACAAATCCTCTCTGGCATTCCGTCATTGGTTGAGTCATGCTTGTGATGATCAATCCTGTATCACGGTGCCAAGTCTTGTAATTACAGGATGCAGTCTTAGAATATTCAGGAATGGTATTTTTGAGCAAGTATTCTGAAAGAAGTGTGTTTATTCTATAATAATGTCAGGTGTTTGTAATATGTGTCTAAGGATATTAAGGCAGGGTTTGTTTTTGTAATGAATTTTGAATATGTGGAAATTTAAAAAAAACCTAGTTTTTCTTTGGGAATTTTCATAAAGACAATATTTAGTGATGTAGTAATTAGTGAATTATTTTGACTTCAAAAAAGAAAGAAAGGAAACTGTAATAGTTTTGTTCAGTGAAATAAGTAATAAATATCTAATATTATTCATGTCTAGCTATTCCATTTTGACATTTTCCTCTTTGAGTTATGGAATAAGACTCAGTAGGATCATTACATATCTAACAGAATTGTGAAAATTATACAATACATTAACAATGAACAAAGGTTTTATCCTGAAGCTATATTTGAACAATATTAAACCTGTGTTAAGTATTATAGAAGATTGACTCGCCTATAGAAGCACTGGCCAAGGTCATAAGAGAATATACTTCTTTTACATCAGTTATAAGATATTGGAAATGAATCAAATTATAAATAGAGTTGACCAAAAACTAGGCTAAACTAAAATATTATAATATTAAAAAAACTATTAAATTAAGAAAGCTAAATCGGTTGAAAATTTGATTAAAAAAAAAATGTTGGCGGGTTTGAAAAAGTAGAAAACATAGGGCACTGGCATCTGAATTTTTCTTACCTTAAGGATGATACGAGCCTATGACACCTAATTAGCTAGCAGACGATGATCCAACTCACTTCTGACCGAGATATTCCACTGTGTTCAACTGAAATCTTATCAATATTGAAATAAAATAACTATTTTGTTAACGATTTAGAAAAATATTAAACAGTTGATACTCAGACATCATTGGGAAGCACTGGCCCTGGTTCAGAAATTTCCTGATCTTGAGAAGGATTCAAACCCAACAATCAACAATCCAACTTACCAATGACTGACCTATTTCAATATTGATGTTGTGAAATAAAAGACTATTTTGTACTGGAAATAATTTTATTACAGAGGAAGCCGGAAGCTGAAATACTAGTAGAATTATTGATATAAAAAACTATTTTGTCAAAGGATTATTTTCCGTCTGAATAAAAATTTCGGATATTGATATTTTGATTCCTGGAGGATTATTCATGGTACCATTCATTCAAATCATGGATTTATTTTTTAGGATCTGCGACGTTTGTTACGGAGATACTTGGAAAGATTTTCTTACTTGGCGGGGAGCATGATCAACTGTGGTTCCGTTTTAAATTGGTTAGAGGTAAGTTGATTTTTTTAGGGGTTGTCCTAAGGGTTAGGGATTTGAGAATGGGGTTTAGTGGAGTTTGGGTTGTCCCCAGGGCTGGGGATAGAGTATGGAGAATGGGGTTTAGTAGAGAATGAGCTTTCAGGTGTTTGCAGTGGGTATTGTTAGGGGCGGGGAAATAGTTTAAGGAATGTGGTTTTGGGTTGTGGGTTGCAGAGTGTTGTCAGGGCGTGGTCGGTGTGACCAGTAATCTCTTAATAAACCAATTTAATTGTCCGACAGTGTTTTGTGGCTTATAGACTTGACCGGTTGTTAGCTTAAGAAGTTTGGTAAATTATGAATTTTTTTTGGGGAACGTCACAGACATATGCTTGATGTTTGACAGATCATAATGACCATTGGTTACAGGAGCTCAATACTCCATTATAGCACTGTTTGTTTTAATGTCAAAACTGATTGCATGAATAATCACAAAGACATTTTCTGCAGTTTTAACTGATTTTCAAAATTATTTGGTTTTAAATTTCAGTTAAACCCAGAGGTATTTTAACTTTGAACAGAAACTTTAACTTTGATATATAAAATCATTCCTTCATTTCTGCTTTGATTAAATCATGGCAATTCATTTTCAAAGCTGGATATACTGTGCCAGACACCCCTCAACTTACTATTGAACTCTTCCACACATGCATACTCTATATTACTATGAACTGTAGATGTATTATTGGGAAAGCTCATTAATGAAATAAGGGGTGTTTATATCCAGCCTTGTTCATTTCAGATCATTTCTAACCTGGGTCTTATCTAAGGGTTATTGTAACAATGATATAATCTTAAATCAAAGGTCAGGGGTCAGGCAAGATGAGGTGTTATCCCTTCAACAATTTCATCCAGGGAAAATGTTGAAATTTGGCAAATTGAAAAGTGTACTTAATGAAGATTCTGGGAAAAGCTAACCCCCAATTCAAATAAAGCTGTCCATAAGTGGATTGCTTGTCCTGGACCTGTTTCAGAGGGGTGAGAGAGCTCTGGTCAATTTAATGATGGTTTAATTTTGATAGATGCTTCATCAATGTCAGGGTATGCTTACATAGTTAGAACACTAATTATAATAATTACAAATATATTATAGAAACCATTTTAAATATCATTTGAATTTTAATATTTCTAACAAAACAGATTGTTTTTTGTTCAAAAGTGGGTTTTAGAATGGGGAGGATGGTTTTTAACAAAAAGTTCTTCTTTTTTAATCAAAATAGTTAATTGCCTAGATACAGATTTTATGCTGCTTAATCATATTTTTACTGGAAACAAGCAAGACTTGTAAATGCATACCTTTTGGCATTTGCATTTCTGTCAGATGTCTGTGGTTCCTGTAATTATAGAAATTATACTGGATATCACGTCTGCAGCTTTATTTGAATAGAATTGCAGGAACTACAGACGTCTGAATAAAAATTGGATGGGCGCAAATTGCTGCTATCACAGCTTCCTGGTACACATTAAGAATTAAGAAAACCTCTATACAGTCCCTTTAAGTTTTCATTTAATTCATCCATCTATAAATATATTAATTTACATTATAGAGCAACATCATTTCTATATATCTATCTATATATACCATCTGAAATAACCCCTATCTACCAGTTAGTTTAATATAAACTTTCATTATTTTGAATCAAATCTATGATTAAAGGAAGGAGTAGTATATCAATAATAGTGTTTTATTTTCTGAAGTGTATAATGTCAAGATTATGCATAAAGTTCTTTGATATTAACAGAATGGGCCTTAAGATATGAATAACTTTTACAATACTGATAAAGGAATCTTTCCAGATACTAATAGAATTTTGTCAAAGCGAATTTCTTTAAAAGATTTGTTTTTTTTTTCTCCATTACAGTTGGATAACCGTGGCAACCGTTTATTGGCAGTGGATGATTCTGGTATCAATACGCCTGCAATAGCCGCAGCACACGCTATCAAACGTTATAACTCACAAGCAGTAGATGAAATATCTTTGGAGGTAAGAAATAGTTCCCATTTTCTCATGCGTCTGCTAGCTATAGACCATCTTCACAATGTCAAGCTATTACGGACTGTGTCTAATACTTTGACTGCTACAGGCTCTTTCTTGTATTGCCAAAGTTAGTAAATGCAGCAATTTGATAGGATTGTACGATACAGAATACAGCCAATCAGAGCCCTGTATAATGTCTGTAAACCATAAGCCATAATATTTGCAGTCTGTATGTCAATTTTCATAGTCTTTCACTTATCTTGCTTTTGCCCTCATTGCACACTGCATTACATTACTCACCTTCATCAGCTCAGCCAGGTGCAGGAAGGAAGGATGTAAAACCCCGTTTCATTTTATGTTTAAACCTGGATGTAATTTTGTAGGTAGGAGATATAGTTAGTGTTATTGATATGCCACCACCTGAAGATACAATATGGTGGAGAGGAAAACGAGGGTTTGAGGTAAGATATAATTCTCTATGAAGGGATAAGATCTGAGTTTAGCTCTTCAATAGAAAATAAATGAGAAAGCAAAATTGATGATACTGGGTGTTTCAGAAAAAGAGCTTGCATTTATTCGGTCAGATGAAACCAAGGCCACGGGTGCTATAGGCTGTGCATATTAAAGATCCCTTGATAGTTGGAAATCAAAAAAGAGCCAGCTTGTACACTGCATGGTGTCGACTGTCCCATCACGAGCAGAAGAGTAAGACATAAAACTCCATTCATTTCATTTCATTTCCAAACATCAAAACTTATTATTCCTGTTATCAGGTGGGATTTTTTCCAAGTGAATGTGTGGAGATAATTGGAGAGAAAGTTCCAACTTCCATGGACAATCAGATTCCAGAATATATCTGTGAGTGAAAGCATGGAAGTTCCGATTGGTGCATCTGGAATGGTTGTTGGCATGGTTTCGTAGTTTGATAAAGGCTACAGGCATACAAGCTGATCATTCTTGCTTTTGATGTTTTCTGTTAAACCTTCAAATAAATTGGCGAGCTCATCTAGTGCTTCTGATTTGTGTTTCGGACATAAATCTCTTACCAGGACACCCAGTTTTGGTATTTGGGATGAATTTCCATATCAGTTTAAGATCCTTGTATGCCTGTATTGATAGCATGGTTTGGGTGGCAAGTGTGCTTGTATGATGTCTGGCGAGTGCCAGGCTAATGCCAGAAAGCTGTAACATTTTACAATATGCCTAATATGAAAGAATTTTTTGAGAATCTTGCAGGGTTTGAGTCTAAATCTTGAAGGGATTGTACAGTGGTTTTCTAAACTTTTATGTGTATCTGGTAGCATTAATATACACCATTTCAATTTTCAGTCAGACGTCTGTTGTTCCTTCAATTCCACTAAAACTAAGCATTTTATGAAGTTTATAATATTAGCCTCTTTTGTATGTTATAAACTGGTTAGTTTAAGTGGAATTGCAAGACCAACAGACGTCTGACTGAAAATTGGAATGGTGCAAAACGATGCTATCAGTGTCCCGATACACATAAAAGTTTAGAAAAAACTCTTTAAATCAGAGAAACCTGAAATTCTATCCTGTAAGATTCCACTTAATGAGTAACTAACATCGTTAACAGCATGGTGTTTTTGCATTTTGCCTCTATGTTCCACAGGTGGGTTTTTTCCCTGGTGAATGTGTGGAGGTTATAGGGGATAAAGTACCCCATTCCATGGCAACTCGAATACTACGGGGGGCTGCAACACGGAAACCTTGTAAGTATAGCATGTTTTATTTCTTGTGCATTTGAAATTAACGTAGAATTTGGTGGGAGTTGGTTTTTAACTGCATTTTATTGAATAATGTTTGAAATTACTGTTCTGTAGTACAATCAAGCCGTTAAATTTATATATTTGTTTACAATATCAGTTGAATGATGATATAGATAGTATTTTTAAGACTTATTAACACTATTTAAAATATAGTCTGCTGTCAATAGATCTAATTCACGTCGTGTTTTTAAACCAGCAAGGTTCATGATGCAAATTACTTTATCTTTTGAAAAGATAGGGATGTCTTATGAAGGAATTGTCTATCAGACGACAATAAGCACCCAATCAACAGCCAGAAAAGAGCCTTAAAACTGCCCTTGCTCAGAAATGGTTGAAAGTAAACTTCATCTGAAAGCATCCTTAAATAACTTATTGACGTTAAATATGCTGATATAGAAACAAAGTTAACATGTAAAATACAGACTGCTTTGTCAACTCAAGAGATCTGAAAAAACCTTTGTTGGACTTGCTTTGATGTTGTATTAGGCTATAGAACCACTGTAATATATATAAAATACAGACTGCTGTAGGGCAATAATCTCTGATGTAAAATACAATATTATAAATATCAATCTATTATTACTCTCTATTATAAAAAATAGAAAAATATCACAGTTGACATTTGAGATTAATAAAATAGCTGGAGTAATCATAGCACAGAAAATAGTTATATAGTTTAAAGAGATTGTAAAGAGATTTTCTAAAGTTTGTATGTGTATCAGGGACATTGATAGCATCAATTTAAAAACAGATGTCTGTGGTTCCTGCAATTCCACAAAAACTGAGTGTTTGATGACGTCACTAATTTCAAAATATGCTTATCACATAAGTCCCTTTGTAATTGGAATGGTGTTAATGGATGCTTTCAATCTCCCAAATACACCTACAATTTTTAGAAAACCTCTTTACAATCTTTTTAATAAAATAGCATGTAATTCCAGAAAATAGTGAAAAATTTGACAAAGTAACAGTCTGATCAAAATGCAGTTCTGCATGTTTTGTTTCTTGTTTTTTCTATGGGTTTTTCGAGTGCGGACTGTAGCAATGTTGGTAAGAGTGTTAGAATTTGACACCATTTTCTAAACTACTTCAAACAAATGATGGTTGTGGGTTTTAACTTAGGTTAGCGTGTAATAGTCTGTGACCTCGATTAGGTCATCGCTTTTGTTGATCCAGCTATAAATGAGTAGTGATAATTCAGGGAAGATCAATACTAAGTGTTTTGGCCAAGGACTAGCAGGTGGTAGAAAGGATCCTTAACTGTGAACCTATGTTGTTATCCTTGTAAAATATAATTTTCTTCCATAAACCATTTGTTATTCCATAGTAAATGAATTCTTAAAAATATGTAATCTGGCAACTCTTTTTATAAAGGTCACATGACGTAGGCACTTGTTTAAGATTCTCTATATAATACATAGTTCAGCTCAACTAGTCTATTATTTATAAGGCAGTGGTGTCAAGCTTTTATCATGTTTGATACTTTCATTTCAATTCTGATACATATAGATTAGGGTAAGTGTGGAATGCCCACCATCCAGTGAATGGCCAGTCTTGATTGCTCTGTTCTCATTGACTGTATTGAGCAGAATTATGTCTTGAAAAGGTTTAGAAGCCAACGCAAGAGGAACAGGTTGAGGCATGAAACAAACAGCATTTTCAAAAATATCTAAAGCATAAGAATCAATAATCTAACTACCCCTGCCCTAGGGAATAACAAAGCAAAATCTGTACTTGAATAGAATTTCATTGAAATTGTCTTGTATATCAGTTATATTTAAAACTTTCTGTGTTAACTTATCCAAGCAATATGATTTCGTATCAAGAAAAGGCAAATTTATGAATCCAAAGCCTGTTCTTTTGAACTGTTCATATAGAAACTTCAATGACCGTAAAGTTGAAACTTAGATTATGCATGTAAAGTCATAGGGCAGTCTACATTAACCTTCTAGCAGTTAGTAAGGACTTTTCATTCATAAACCTCAATGACCTTTTAAAGCTTAAGATCATGCTTATAGAATAATAGGGCAGTCTACATCAACCATCAAGTGAACTTCCTGCTAGTTAGTCATATTGAAAGTTCTATTATTCATAGTAATATTACAGTATAATTAAATAGTGTATATTGAATAAATATCAACAGTGGTCTAACTGGTGAAAATTTGTTTTATACTTTTAAAATTGTGAATTGTTCATCATTTCTGGGAAATAACTTGTATTTATCTGATTAGTCATGAAAAGTGATCAGGGTGATTAAAAAACAAGTTTCTATTGAGAGGTAATGATTTACTATTCAACTGTGGGCACAGGCGCAGGCAGTTACATGGAAATTACACACGCTAACGTAGTTTACAACCATTTTGAATCTCTTCCTCAACTTAATAAGTCAAATTTTGAACAAGGCTGCCATGTTTCAACTAAGCCCTCAAATCATATTAAAGCCATTTCTAAATCTTTAAATATGATTTGAGGGCTTAGTTGAAACATGGCAGCCTTTATCAAAATTCGACTTATTAAGTTGAGGAAGAGATTCAAAATGGCTGTAAACTACGTTAGCGTGTGTTATTTCTATGTAAGAACTATACGTAGTTTTGTATGTGGTACTAGGTCACATAGCGTCTATGGAATATTGTGAATAACAAATTTAAATAAACTGTACACAGTGTTTAGAATTTTTAATTCAAAAGTGATCTACCTTAGTCTTAGAAATGGGATTATATTTAGCTAAGCTTATCAAGTAAAGTGTTCACAGTCCGCAGTCGAAATTTTGAGCCTTTTAATCCTATGTGTACGGAATTATCGGCAGTAGAAAGTTAAAATGACAACTCATCTTTTCTTCATACGCCACCATAGAAAAATATATAGTGAAATTTCTAGGTTTATTTGTAGGGAGTATGCGATTTTCATACAGTACCCAAATCAACCTTGAGAATGGCAAACCATGGTCTTTAATGTGAAATGTTTTTTTCTCTACTAGTAATCAGAAGACATGGTAAACTGATGTCGTTTTTACGGACTTTCTTCTCCACCCGGCCAGCACGGAACCAGTTAAAACAGTCTGGTATCGTCAAAGAACGAGTGTTTGGCTGCGATCTTGGTGAACATTTACTCAACTCAGGGCATGATGGTAAGTGTAAGATAAAAATATCAAGTACTAATGATCCAAACAGCAACTTGAAACCCAACATCCAAAACAACATATTGGCAATACATTGGTAGCAGCTAATGATCTTTTCATATGATGAAGTATATCGATTATAAGTATTTCATAATGAAAAGTTGTGTGGCTTATTTTTGCAATTAAAGCAATCGTGGCTCTTTGTGCTGCTCGTTGAACATCTGACATAAACCAAGCTGTAAATGGGTACAGATAATCGAAGAAAGATTAATGCCAAGAGGTTTGCCCAAAGATATGTTTGGCCAAAGGATCCTATGAACCTTCTAAGCTTCTTATCCTAGTAAAAAATGGTTACTTCTTTCAATCTTTCTTTCTGAGAGGAAGTTCCTTTAAAAGAATTAGGATTTTAAACTCTGTTTAATTTTTTTTTGCAGTACCGTTAGTATTAAAATGTTGTGCTGAAGTTATTGAAGAACATGGAATTGTGGAT
>NW_008710807.1:452832-454900 GCF_000327385.1 Lottia gigantea | reverse complement strand
CACAATGTCAAACTATTTCTGTACTTAGCTCTCAACAGAAAGTCTGTAAATGATAAGACATAATGTTTACAGTCTGTTGTGGGTTCTGATTGGCTGTATACAATGGACATAGAAAAGCTCTAGGTATTATTTGCTGCATAATTTGCTATATAATTTGCCATATTTGCAAAGTAATAGCTGTATTTGCTATATATTTTGCTATATTTGCTATTTACAGGTTAGCGTTTGATGAAGGCAGTGAACCAGATCTATATAATTTGCTATATATTTTGCTATATTTGCTATTTACAGGTTGGCGTTTGATGAAGGCAGTGAACCAGATCTATATAATTTGCTATATATTTTGCTATATTTGCTATTTACAGGTTAGCGTTTGATGAAGACAGTGAACCAGATCTATATAATTTGCTATATATTTTGCTATATTTGCTATTTACAGGTTAGCGTTTGATGAAGACAGTGAACCAGATCTATATAATTTGCTATATATTTTGCTATATTTGCTATTTACAGGTTAGCGTTTGATGAAGACAGTGAACCAGATCTATATAATTTGCTATATATTTTGCTATATTTGCTATTTACAGGTTAGCGTTTGATGAAGACAGTGTACCAGATCTATATAATTTGATATATATTTTGCTATATTTGCTATTTACAGGTTAGCGTTTGATGAAGACAGTGTACCAGATCTATGTGATGATTGTTATTTACAAGATATACATAGTATCAGTTCACTACTCAAGATGTACCTTCGTGAACTACCCAATCCACTACTAACCTATCAACTGTATGATAAATTTGCTGTAAGTATTCACAATTGTATATTTTTTGCCACTTTGGTCAAGGATTTTAAAAGGAATGGAAAGAGGTGTTTCTAAACTTTAACTTGTATTGAGAACACCATATTCACAATGTCAAGCTATGACAAACTCTGCCTTATACCCTGACTGCAATAGCCACTATTCTTGTATCACGTAATGCATCGATTTGATTCGAACGACAATCAAAGCCCTTGACAGAAAGACTAAACATTATGGCATATTGTTTACAAACTTCTGTTGAGAGCTATGATTGGCTGTATTCGGTTGCATACAATCCAATCAAAACGCTTCATTTACAAACTTCCATGATACAAGAAAGGTGGCTATGGCAGTCATGGTATAAGTACGAAGTTCGTAATAGCTTGATATTGTGAAGATATGGAACACTGACTGCATCGTGGGGGATACTGACAGCATCATGGGGGATACTGACAGTATCAATTTAAACAGTTTTATTATAGTCCAATGTCGGTGGTTCTTCCTATTCGTGTGACATTAATAAAATGAATACAATCTTACAGGAAGCTGTTCGTGATGAAGATAATAGACTATTACGTATACACGATGTAGTTCAACAGTTACCTCCCCCTCACTACAGGTTCGTACATTTATCTATGCAGTTGCTTGATTGATAAGTTCTGCAGGTTTCATGGTATCTAAGTTTTCCACATCTGCCCAAAAAATAGTAGTAACTGACAGAATTCAAAACAGTGGAGAGTATAGTCAAAAAATAAATATTGAAAATCTTAGTAAGATGATAGCAATCATTAGTTTGAAGACCATTAATGGCATTTTCTCTGCAATTTTTGCATCTATTGTTCTGTTTTTTTTTTGGAATATTAACTATTAATGACTTTGTAATTCATGCTTTCTGTAGTTCGACTAAAGTGGAATAATTTCTGATTGCTGATGTATATTTTTCAGGACTACAGAATATTTAATGAAACATCTGGCTAAAGTAGCCGCACATGGTCATGATACAGGGATGCATTCTAAAAACCTGGCCATAGTCTGGGCACCTAATTTACTCAGGTAGGGCAATCTCTTCAAAATATTTATTCCATTGACTTGGGGAATTCATTGCAGCACCAACAGCATCAGAATGATTGGTGTGGATTGGACCTCCTACCCCCCTTAAAAGAGGCACGCCCCCCACTTTAAAATTACTTTTCATGGTAAATTTTTTTTGCTTGTTTTTGAAGTCGTATATAAAAGTCGTATTGTATTGTAGATCAAAGAACTAA
>NW_008710807.1:416478-450916 GCF_000327385.1 Lottia gigantea | reverse complement strand
AGAATGATTTGATGGACAAAGGAGAGACATGATTTGATGGACAAAGGGGAGACATGATTTGATGGACAAAGGGGAGACATGATTTGATGGACAAAGGGGAGACATGATTTGATGGACAAAGGGGGGACACGATTTGATGGACAAAGAGGAGACATGATTTGATGGACAAAGGGGGGACACGATTTGATGGAAAAGGAGAGACATGATTTGATGGACAAAGGGGGGACACGATTTGATGGACAAAGAGGAGACATGATTTGATGGACAAAGGGGGGACACGATTTGATGGAAAAGGAGAGACATGATTTGATGGACAAAGGGGGGACACGATTTGATGGACAAAGGGGAGACATGATTTGATGGACAAAGGGGAGACACGATTTGATGGACAAAGAGGAGACATGATTTGATGGACAAAGGGGGGACACGATTTGATGGACAAAGGGGAGACATGATTTGATGAACAAAGGGGAGACACGATTTGATGGACAAAGGGGAGACATGATTTGATGGACAAAGGAGAGACACAATTTGATGGACAAAGGGAAGACATGATTTGATGGACAAAGGAGAGACACAATTTGATGAACAAATGGGAGACATGATTTGATGAACAAATGGGAGACATGATTTGATGAACAAACGGGAGACATGATTTGATGGACAAACGGGAGACATGATTTGATGGACAAAGGAGAGACATGATTTGATGGACAAAGGAGAGACATGATTTGATGGACAAAGGAGAGACATGATTTGATGGACAAAGGGGAGACATGATTTGATGGACAAAGGGGAGACATGATTTGATGGACAAAGGGGAGACATGATTTGATGGACAAAGGGAAGACATGATTTGATGGACAAAGGAGAGACACAATTTGATGAACAAATGGGAGACATGATTTGAGGAACAAATGGGAGACATGATTTGATGAACAAATGGGAGACATGATTTGATGGACAAAGGGGAGACATGATTTGATGGACAAAGGGGAGACATGATTTGATGGAAAAGGAGAGACACAATTTGATGGACAAAGGGAAGACACGATTTGATGGACAAAGGAGAGACACAATTTGATGAACAAATGGGAGACATGATTTGATGAACAAATGGGAGACATGATTTGATGAACAAATGGGAGACATGATTTGATGGACAAAGGGGAGACACGATTTGATGGACAAAGGGGAGACATGATTTGATGAACAAACGGGAGACATGATTTGATGGACAAAGGGGACACATGATTTGATGGACAAAGGGGAGACATCATTTGATGGACAAAGGGGAGACATGATTTGATGGACAAAGGGGACACATGATTTGATGAACAAAGGGGAGACATGATTTGATGGACAAAGGGGAGACATGATTTGATGGACAAAGGGGGAGACATGATTTGATGAACAAACGGGACACATGCATTTGATGGACAAAGGGGAGACACGATTTGATGGACAAAGGGAGACACGATTTGATGGGCAAAGGGGAGACATGATTTGATGGACAAAGGGGAGACACGATTTGATGGACAAAGGGGAGACATGATTTGATGGACAAAGGAGAGACACAATTTGATGAACAAATGGGAGACATGATTTGATGAACAAAGGGGAGACATGATTTGATGGACAAAGAGGAGAAAATCTTAATTTTTGATCATTCTGGAATTATAAAAGTAATATTTTTGTCCATCATGTTTACAATTACACGAAATTTGTTCGTCAGTTTCTTATTTGCATAATGAAACTATAATTTGATTTGTTCTGTTGAGGAAGAATTTTTTTGTTTTGTTTTGTTTGTTAGCTTTCTATATATGATTTAAGATTTTGATCCTTTCTATTTTCAGAAGCGTATAAAAAGCCAAGACCAAAGTCATTAGCAATATCAACACCTACTAGGTTACTATCGTTAGAGGAGGCGAGAGAAAGAGCATTTGTTGGTGGGTTGATTCCAGTGTCACAGAAGTTTATTGATGTTGGGGGTGGTCCGGAAAATTTACCAGCTAAATACCATACAGTTATAGATTTACCAGGACACAAGTAAGTTAAACATGATTTCGTAGGTAGGGGTGTAGGGACTTGGATTACAGCTCACTAATTGGATACGAAGCTATCAATCACTGTAGGGGGTAATACAATACCTTTATTTACTTTTTATAAATGTACATTATTATTTTGCATGATTTACTTACTTTCAGGAAAAAATCTGGTACATCAGCAACCAAAACTAAAAAATCTCCAGTCAGTGGGTGGAAGTCTATTTTCTCGAAGCCTAGAGCTGGTAGTATAAAGAAGGCTAGAAAATCAAGTATTCAAGGTATATTAATAATAAATAATAGCTTGCTTAGATTTTACTCTTTTAATCTTTGTATCCAGGTTGAATATTGAAACATTTCTTGATGACGTCAACCATTTGAATCAAAAGTTATAGTTCCAAGACTGTCTTTAAATGAAAATTGACAGTTTTCTTGCAATTTTTGAAGTCTTGAAAGGTTTACATTCACAGTTATTGTACTTGACATTGTCTCTATGTCCAAAAACATAATTCAGAATTAGAGCTTGAATATAACAAGTCTTGAGCGAGGAAGGCTCATAGAGCTTGAATATAACAAGTCTTGCAAAAGGGTGTCTTGAGCGAGGAAGGCTCAGCTCACCTTTTTTGAACACCTGATGCCACTTAATGTCTGGTTTGTCAAACAGACCCTTTTTGATAGTTAACACATAATATATTTGAAAATTTAGAAAAAACAAAATGGTGCTTGACCTGGATGCATGGTTTGAAAATTGTAAAAATCTAACAACCAATATTTTATGAATTTTATTTTTGGTGTCCTGTGGTGGTATGGCTTCAGTAACATATTTTCCCTCAGTTTTCATTTATTTTTTCGAGGATTTTTAACTTTTTTCACTTACTACCAGAATGGTGATTGTTTTGAGTATTTTTTATCTTTTTTTTTTTTTTTTGCTGTCCTTGGTTTCTACCACTAATTCAAGACCTATAACTTAAAAAAAAAAGACGCAAAAATTTTTAAAAAATGGGAATTTTTGTCTGGGTTTTTGACTTTTGCACCCTTTTCTACAGATACTCTCAACCTCCCGCCCATTCAAGGGAAAGCACTCACGGAAGAAGATGTTCATAATTGGAAAAAACGGTTACGCAGCGCCAAAAGTGCGGAATCTCTACTCTCTTTGACTAGTTCCAATCGAAGCAGTAGTAGTCGTAAAGGACCAGAAAATGCCATGGTTTTAAATGTGTATAAAGGTTTGTCAAAGCACATGTTTTTCACGTTGTTTTATCCTGCACTGCTTGCTTTGTATCATGCATGCTTCGTTTTTTTTATTTTGTGCAATTTTAGTTTGAAGAGCTTCATCAAAAGTCAATATATTTAAGAAAAAGAAAAGAAAGAAACAACTATATTTTATAAGGATAACAACTTAGGTTCACAAAGGATACTTTCTACCAGCTGATTCCTGGCATTGACTAAAATCACACATGCAATAAGATAAACAAAAAAAAAAGCAAACATTTTTACAAGGATAACAACTTAGTTTACCAGTTAGCCCTTGGCCATCATCACAATGTCAAACTGCTTCTATTATCTTGACTGCAATAGCTACCTAGGATAACAACTTAGGTTCACAAGGATCCTTTCTACAGCTGGACCTTGGCCAAACCTCTTGGCATTGATCATTCCTGGATTATCCGTACCCATTTACATCTCAACTGGAATAAAGATCTTAGTTGCTACATTATCATCAAACTTTTACCTTTTGACATATATTAGAACTAAAACCACCATTTTGGGTACCGGTAACCAGGAAGTGACATCATCATTACATTCTATCAAACAAGTAGAGACCATGCTAACAATCAGATAATAATACTAATCTGTATATAGTGCTATTTACTAATTAGTAATCTGATAGGAAGAGGCAATGATTGTCTGAACAGCATAATGTAGCGTTCTTCAGCACTCGTCTACCATAGAAGCTATTTCAGTACGTTGATTTCCAAAAGTTGTATGAAGGTTGCCATGGCAATAGTATTTTTTATGGCCCGAAATCCAGAATGTTTTTGGGACTAATTTAAAAAGGGATTGTAAAGAAGTTTTCTAAAATGTTTGTGTATCGGGGACACTGATAGCTCCAAATTACACCATTCCAATTTTCAATCAGACATCAAATTACGAAGGCCTTATGTGATAAAAACATATTTTGTGATAAGTGATGTCATCAAACACTTAGTTTAAATGGAATAGCAGGAACCATAGACATTTGATTGAAGATTTGGAATGGTGCAATGTGTTCTCAATACACATAAACAACCCTATGTATATTGAACAACTGGCCATGTTTTGAAATTATTCAAACCTACATATAGCATCCATTTTAGTCTATAGTATTATTAGTAGTCTAGACATGAATAGTTGATAATATTAGTACATTTCTTAAGTACATTTATCTTGTCATTAATCTGTTCATATTAAATCAACTTTCAGAGTTGTTGATGAATTTAATTTTGAAAAAATATTAGAAAGTACATCAATAAATCAACAATGGTATTTGATTAATTCTAAAATCATGTTCCAAATTACAAAAAATTTCTCAGAACTGATAAGTGTTAGAGTGGTTATTTCACCATCAATGCATCTAAGTGATTGTTTTCTCACGAAAATTTTAAATAAATCTCCAATAAAGGAGAGTTTTTTCCTTAGCCTAAGTATGAAAAAGAAAACTGAAAGTTATATTTATTTGACCAAAGTTGTCATACACTCTGTTTTTATTCCGTCTTCATTAGCTCAATTAGGTGCAGAAGAGTAGGATGTAAAACTCCATTTCATTTCTGTATTTATGTATTTATGTTTTGTTCCTATTTTTGGTTTTATGTGTATTTTTATTCGGTTTTCAGAAGAACGACCGCACCATAAACGATCTCTTTCATCTGATGCTACAGCCATCTTACATCACCATTCCCATAGTGCAATATTTTTCGAAAGCGGGCGTGAAATGCCTATTGATGTTGACTCGGCAGTAGTGCCCCATGGTATGTGTACCTATATATTCCCTAATCCAAATTTAATCCTTGAAATTATTACTAACCATTTTTTCGATCCTCAAGTTTGAAACTTTTTTGATTTGATCAAGATATTTATAAAATTCCTAAAAATTAGCTACGGTTTAGATTAAGCCTAAAACCAAATCCAATACCATCGTTCCCCCTAGTTTGAAAAATTTACCATCATTTACCATCCATCGTTTCTTAAATCATCCAATCAGTATAGCCTAGTCATCACCCTGTTTAGCTAGCTAGCTGTCTACCACACCAAGATCTATCTGATATAGTATTTAGTATTTGTACTGTCGTGCACTTGTGTATATTATTTTTATTTATTTTCTTGTAAAACTGTTCGCAACTTATTTTTCAACTCCCCTACGTATGTCTAGTCAACTGACAAAATGAGAATTAAGTCTTTCTTCCGGAAACGATAATTTAATGCTGTTTATTTGGTTTATTTACTTGTCATTCGCTGGTGTTTTGAGCTCCAAAATGTCTATCTCTTCTCTGAAATACCAAATTTTTATTGTATCTATTTCTGACAACTGGCATCTGATGAAAAGAAAATTGCTTTTACTTCAGAGGAGATGAAAATATATAATGATATTATATTCCACTAATACATTTTACCCCAAATAAAGTCCTTTCCCCGAAAAGAAAATTTATATCTGTGTTTTGTTTCTTTTCAGTAATGGAGGATGAAGAAATGTCTCCTAGAAAATCTCAACAAATGAAACGAGAAGATCCTGGAAAAGGTTCTTTCATTCGGGGAGATTCTTCGAGGATGGCATTACATCATCGACGAACACCGTCTGCTCCAAATACGCCCAATCAGGAACGTAACTCCGCTGCTGCTAAAACTCGACAAGTGTCTCATCAGAAGGCCTTATCGCAACCTGCTCTAGAGGATTCACAAGTACAACGAAGACAAGTATATACGTATATCCACTCTTCCGAGGAAAGTTTAGACGGCGAACATGTAATCAATGGTGAACGACTTTCTAAATTCAAACAAGATGAACAATCCGCACAAAAACGTAGTGCAAAATCAACGCCTCAAGAGCGTAAGAAGACGAAAGGGAATTCTCCTGAACCGATTCCTAAGTTCCCTAAAGAGGACGTTATTCAGCTACACGACAGCCCTGGTGCTCAGCGTAAAGCTTTGTTGGAATTGAATTCAAAATCGCCTGATTCACCGAGCAAGTTTTTCTATTCTCGTAACCACGATTATGCGGAGATTATGTCTGATGAAGACAATAATAAAAAATCAGACCATAGCCTGCGTGAAAGTGATATATTGTGTTCTCCGTGTGATATGAGAGATTTTATCGAACATATTGACAATAAATTCGCTAAACATAAACAATCAGAAACTTTAATTGACGATTCTCCTGAAAAACGTTTATCAAATGGATCTCCGGGTTCGTTTCAAAATAACGAACAGTTTAACAGGCGTGTCAATGATGATTACGCTCAGGTCAACAAAGAGCCGAAACAAAATGGCTCGCGAACTTCACCAGTCGTAGCGGGATTAGACTATTCAAAAATTGAAAGCCGTAGAAACCAAGACTCTAAAAATTCAAATGGTTCAACTCCAAGTGCTAATTCTTACAGTTCAAACGGAGTACAGAATTTTCATTCGAGGAATAAGATGTCCAAGTGCTTGAGTGTTCCGTCTGACATCGCGAAATCATTAGAAAATATCACAGTAGGAAGTAACGTTGATTTAATGTCGTCTGTGACTATCAGCGAGTTGTCACAATCTATGGATAGTTTTAATCACAGTTTTGATGAAAATGGACGAATCGTGAAAGATCCACGAAAAAGACGAAGTGCATCTTGTGACAGTTTAACTGCGGCAGATTCCACAATGTGTCGAACATTACGCGAAATCAATAAACAAATAGATTCCGCTTTTCAACAGAATGTGGATCGTGCTCTACAACTAGAAGAAGAAGGATACAAGCGACATGGACATAGCGCGAATGATCTTCCTTCTTTAAACATATCGGATAAGTTCCCTGCTATAGTCGGTCAGCGTGCCAGCACTCATGGTTCTTTTGAAATGGTGCCAACTTATGCTGAATTAGAAGAACCTCATGTGGAACTAGCCAGAGAAAATCCAACCTTTCTTTCAAGTATTCCCTTAGATTTATTTGAAAATAAAAAGACTGAAATTTCCAGCAAAGTAAAAAAATCACAGAGTTTGGATCAACCCATGGAAATTAGCTCTCCTAACACGTCAGGTGTTTTTGGGCGTCACAATTCTTCCTCGTCTGACTCTTCAAGTGAAATGGCCAGAATTGATGTCAATCGACATTTACAAGACAAGCCCTCTCTTCATAATCAATACATAATCAGTGGTCATGCCATGTTCCCCACAGATGACAAGACGCCACAGTTTCCAACAGATCTGTCAAGTTCAGAGAGTCATCAACTCCAAGCTGCACCAAGAACAGATAATTCTGGCAATTTTCCTGATTATGCTCGCATCAACAAGAACAGAAACCAAGCAACCACTAAATCTGTACAAGGCCAGTCTGACACGACTCAAAATGTTTATGTAGAAGAGTTTCACCAAAATCCAGTCGTTTTCAACGTGTCTTTTGATCAACAAAATAACAACAGTCCAGTTTACTTTCAGCTGAATAGCCCACAAACTATCAGCAGTCCCAGTTCTGATGCTAGTCCAAGACCTAGTCCACGATCCAGTCCCAGAGATTTACAGCCATCTTCTCAACCGCAGCCAGTATCACCAACAGTCTACAAGAAACAATCACTACCTCCTCCCAAAACTGAATCCTGGCAAACACCAAGAACTTTTCGCAGAGCTGAGGAGCAAACAGGGTTTCCCCAACAAAATGTTCCATCTTTGAGCCAGAGTTTGAACTTGACTCATGATCAGATAATCCAGAGTCAGCTTCATGCATCTGCATCCTTACCAGAAGTACATGTTCTTCAGGACACACTCACTGAACAGAAGCCGACCATCAAGAAATCTACAACAGAAACACAACTCACCAACCCTGTTAATGTACAGCCAGCGTATACCCCAGTTCCAAAGCCACGGAAGTTATCCATGGAACATCACCAAGAATCACAATCTCCAAACGACCGGATGACGATTGATGACATCAAGCAAGCTCACAGGGCTGTGAAAGAGGGAGAAAAAGTTCTCCAAATGTTAGATTCTGCTAATGCTGGGAAGAAGCTTCAAGATCTGGTGATGGAACACATGGAGACTCCCAGAGAAGAGAGTTACTCCAGGGGAAGGTCACCCCGTCTGGATACCAAACAGCCACATGGTACTAACTTCCAAACACAAGGTGGAATGGCGCCATCGCCTGTTGCCAATTTCCAATCACTTGGCGGATCTACACATGAAACTGATTTCCCCACATATAGTCCCACCCCAACTTACAATATTACTGTCCCATCAAAGACCAACGTACAAGGACAAGTTGGAAGTTTCCAGACAAGCCATACAGGTTACGAAACCTCTGGAAATCAAAATGGTGGAAATTTCCAAGCACAAGGCGACATAACAAGAATTCAAGTTGAGGCTTATAAGAATTTCGATGATGCTTACCAAACTCATGTTGAGGCTTACCCCATGACATCTCATGACAGTTCCTTCCAGCAGACACTGGATGTGTACCCGACCCACGTGAATGCTTCACCAAATCAACGAGAGTTCGCATCTCAAATGAGGGCATCCCCTGCTCCAAGGTCACCAAGATCTGTGGCTCCCCCTGCCACAGTTACAGAGGAGAAGGACAGAATGACAATTGAAGACATCAAACAAGCTCACAAAACTGTCAAGGAAGGAGAACGAGCTCTTCAGATGATGGACTCCTCTAATGCTGGGAAAAGATTGACTGATGTTCTTTATGAGCAGATGCCATCTGATATTGATTTGGTACCATTGCAGAAATCAAAAGACTCTGAAAAACCGATCCAGGTTCTTGATGGATCTGGTCAATTCAACCAACTTCACGTGGATGTTGATTTCCCAGGAAACGCCACTCCATCTTTCCCATCTGATTTAAGCTTCGATCCACGTCAGGTGCCAGTTTTACAAACAGCACAACTGTATTCCAAGCCTCAGCACAGACAGGAAGTTGACGTAACTAGGCATGAACAACCACTAACGCAGCCAGTCAACTTTCAGTTTGCACCGAAATTTCAGCAGGTGAAGCCAGAATCAGAGCAGATCATTTACAAGGAACCAAAATCATCAAAATCAAAAACTGCATACCCTGTCAAACCAGTGGAGCTCGAAAATGATCAAATGACAATAGAGGACATCAAAAATGCCCATAAAATGGTCCAAGAAGGTGAAAAGGTCTTACAAATGATGGAAACTACAAATGCTGGAAGGAAGATGGAGGATTTGATGTTTGAACAAATTGGCAGAGGATCCAGTACCAGCAATACAAGGAATGAATCCCAAAGTTATCAAAAAGAAATACCAAATTCTTACTCAGCCAATGAAATGTACGCCCAGGGCAGAAGTGAGAAACGAAGATTCAAACAGGAGTTTCCGCAATCTTATTCCAATCAAGACATGTCTAGTTATGGTGACCAAATTATCTCATCCAATTTAAGAAGCAGCATGCCAGCCTCATTCCCAGACAATGCTTCATTTGTTCAACAGATGGAACCAAGTATCAGAAGACAACCATCACCTAAACCACCAACAGCAGCTAGTGCTCAGCCAAATGATGAAGATCAAATGACTTTCGATGATATCAAACGAGCCCACAAAACTGTAAAAGAAGGCGAAAAAGCTTTGAAAAAGCTTGATGCCTCAAACGCTGGCCAAAAACTAGAAGATGTAGTCATGGAGCATGTGAAGAGCGGTTCCCAGGCTAAAAAAAAACTTCAATCTACCCACGAATCTGATGATTCATCCAAATCTGCCTTAAAAATGTCAAGCTCGTATACAGAATCGTCGAATTTGACTCGGTCTGAATCTAACATGTCCAGCTCGTGGTCTGGTCCAAACACGTCTGAACAGCCTTCTAAGTCTATACTAATACCATCAGACAAGCTACCAGCAACCCTTATTGAGAGCAGGTGTGAGAAAACAGCTCCTAGCCCGATTGGAGAAGTCACAGAATCTCAGATGCTCCAGGTGGAAACTTTTGGAGACATTGATCACGAGGAATTTCAAAACGAGGTGGAAAGAGGGAAAGCTATCATTGCTGCTGATAAAGAAAGGATTGACACGGAATTGCTCCCTACCCCAGACACTTTGCCCTTTTCTACAGCCCAAGACTGTAAAATTGTACCTCAACTACCAGTAGTCGTTTGTCGTGCCAGTGACGTTCGGAATGCGAATGTGCCCCATGGTGACATTTTACGTGCCCCTTCATTCATTGCCAGTGCAGTTCAGAAACCATATACCTCCGTACCTAGTCCTAAAAAGCATAGCTCAGTAAAAACTATTGTCAGTGACTTGCCTCCCCCAGAGCAGGAGGTCATGGAAGTGACACGCCCTTCAGTGATCATTCGAAAACCGAAGTCCAAAAAGGAACCTCCAATGGTGAGCCCAAAACCCACTATTCAATCCTCTAGCTCAGAAAGTAGTGACAATAAAAGTAAAGAACGAAAACATCTCCCTGCTCAAAAACATTCTCAGCTGTCGCGCCAACTGGCGGAGGTGGCAGATGAAGGTTCAGATTCAGTTACTACAGAAAAGTCTAGCACTGGACCTTCTGATGCTGAATTCACTTGTGTTTCAAGTACTGATGATGATGTGTTCACTGACTTTAGTGATGGCTCAAATTTTCTCAGACGAAAAAAACTGATTGAAAACCGAGATTTTGATTTTAGAGCTAGTCTTGGAAAAATGGAAAGAGTGTCGTCAGAAACTGTTAAAATTCCAACCAAAGTGGTAGATGAAATGATTAGTAGTAGGTCCTCTTTGGATGAATCTTTGCTCACACTTGCTGCAGAACGCCATGACATATTCAGCCCCGAACGTGAAGAGGAACCAACATTCAACACCGGCTCCTTACGAGTTAAGCGATCCCAAAAGCTCAAATCCTTAGTGGAACTTTTTGAAAGTGTTTCAGATACAAATGACTCTGATTCCAGCCCAATTACACGTCCCAAAGACCAAAGACATCTAACATCCTCCCAACCATCCATTCCAACTCATGCTAGCGACACAAAGTATGAGGCCGACACTGATGAGGAAGTCACGCAAACTCGTGTACGACCTAGCAGTTTTCGTTTACGATCGCGCTCAAGATCTAGAGACAGGGCTAGAAAAGCAAGTGGAATAGGTTTAGATAAAGAAAACAATTTGAAATCACGTAGTCCAACTCCAAACAGGAAGTCTGTCGGCAGTGAACGCTCGTCGCGAGAAATTGAACGCTTACCCAGTTCTCCAAGCGATAGTAGCTCGGACTATAAATCTAGAAAACAAAAAACAAAGTCTGAAAAATATAGTAGTATGGGAAAACCACCTCGATATCGCAGTAATTCCAGAACTCGTACTCATAGCGAATCTTCCACTTCTGAATCTGAAGGTTCATTACACCATGACTCGGCGCTCATTCGTAGACTCAATGAAAGTGAGGTTATTTTAAGGGATCAAAATCGGAGTGAACTCTGTCCAGAATCTGTAGACTTTTTAGAGACTGTAGAAAATAGGGCTCGTTCAACACGGAAATCTAGTGAGGAAGGATTTCCAGAAAAATGTGATTTACAAAGACGTGGTAGCATAAAAGAACTTCGTGAATTTTTCGAATGTCGGAAATCTGACATTGATCCAGAGGAGTCGTCTCCTTCTCCCGTAATCCAACCTCGTTTACCTCGCGATCGGATTAAAAGTTCATCTCCGGCTAGTTTTGAACATCCTCAGCGCTCGGAGAAGGGGTCTCCGTCGACTCTAAGGTATAGTTTAGAACTTCCTAGCAGTTCTTCGTTATCCCATTCAGAAGGTGTGTTAAAGACCCAGACTGTGAGATTAGGACCAAAACCCTTTTACGGTTCCAAAAAATAATTTATAGACCTTTAATTTATCCAAGTGTGTGTTGATGTGAACAATGATTTATAATAATAATAATAATAATAATAATTTAGTATAATATTTGAGTTTGTTAGAATTTTGTGCTATTTGTTAATAATAGGACTGCAGCTTTTTATATTGTTTTACAAATGTCGAGTAATTTTGCTATAATGTAATTGTAAATGTTTTGGTGCAATGTAACTGAATTGTAAAATATACGTGTTCATGTCTTTAATGTGAGAGAAGGTTCAAAAAGGCATTGTTGTGACCTACTTTCAAATGCACGTGCATTTTGATATATGTCCTTATTTTGCCTTGTTGAGTCTACTCTTATGTATATAATGTATGTATATGTATTTTGTGTATATAGAATTGTCTCTTGAGACATGTTCAATGTGTGTACATAAACTGATTGTATCCAACGCTATGTGTGTGCGTGTGTGCACAAATTGTATGTATGTATGTTTTGTGTTTTTAAATATGCGTAATTTATAATTTGTCAGCAGGTTTTCTGACATGCATGGAAATTCCTAAATGTTGCAATATTTGTACAGATTCTCTCTTTTTTAAATATTTCTAATTCTTTTTTATCCTATTTTATAATAAGTTTTTTGTTTCATGCGAGCTCAATAGATACCATGAAGTATTGTTGGTTTAATAGTGGGTCATCTGTCAATTTTACAAAAAGTTTAGGTCCTCATTGCCTATCCTGCCTACATATTTTACTCCTGTATACTTAAATGCCATTTTAAATCCTTTTGAGGCAGGGAATGCTCACTATTCCTGGTGACTTGGTTTGTCAATTCAGCATCCCTTTCAGAGAGTCCACATACCTAATATTGTTAACAGATTTCCCTGGCTTTAAGTGCTTGAATTCTCTGAGAAAAATGATTGGGTTCGTTGATTCAACATCCCTTTCAGAGAGTCCAAATACCTGATATTGATGGAAACCCGTCTATAGCTCTAAGGACTTGAATTCTAGGTGTTATTGTGAAAGATGACCCAGTATTGAATCCGTGTGTCTATAATATAAAACATGTCTTCAGGAATAACATCATCTTCACAATATCAAGCTATTACTAACTTCGTCTTATATGTTTGTAGTAGCTTGACTTGTGAAGATGGAATAAGGCCTACTGTAACACCTTATTTCATAATTAACAACAGCAAGAAAATATACAGTATAATTGTGGATAAAACGCTCACCCTTTTACACTTGAGTTTATCTTTAAAATTTAAACAATGCAAACATTTTGTTTTTTAGCTCAATTTCTATAGCTTCAAAATTTTATTAAAAACTTTGGTCACTATTTCAAATTAAGAATCTCTTCAACATTTTCACCTAAAATCTTCATAAAAAGATGTTTGTATTTTACTTTGATCATTTTGGGTTGGAGGAGGGAGGGAGAGGGAACAGCGTCAATAATCATCTAATTATAATTTTTGTACAAAATGTTGATATTTTCTTGCCAGTATTTATTTGTTTTTTTTGCAAATTCAATATCATATTTTTCTCTTTTTATTTCTCATTTCCAATTTTTACTTCCTATCATCTCCTTTCTTATTCCATTTTGTTCAAAATATTTAAGCTGAAAGGTTCCCTCACACAATAGCGATTACAGTAGCGTTTTGTTATTAATTTAAAAAGCTGTCGTTAGTAAAAAGTTCCGAACACAAATCAGTTGCATGAGAGTTGCGTTCAAAACTTATATCCACATTATGTATTCGCAACCATAAACAAGACCACAGTTAATCTGTTTTGAGCTAGAGAATTAATTTTCAATATTTTAATGACCAAAAATGGAATAGAATATCTTATTTTGTCCTTTTATCTTTTAAATCTCTCCAAAATTATCTCTTGGAACTAAACATTGTATATTGCACCATTTTCATCATTCAGATCATGAGAGTTACCTCCCTTCTACTGATGGTTCAAGGGAGATAACTCATGTTTATTTGGATGTATTTTCATGTTATTGGATTTCAAGGCAATTATTTTATCTGTTTATTTGTTTTTAAAAAGAAATTGAGTGTCTGCCAAATTTTTTAATATTTTATTTTTGTTAATTTTGCTGAATTGTTTCTATATTGATTTCAGATACAATTTTCACTCAAAAAAATTGACCCTTTGACCTTTATCAACCAATTTGAAGCCAATATTGGTTTTGTTCAATATTGCACAAACAGACTGAAAGCAGAACTACATCATTCATGCATAATAAAGTATAAGCGAAAATTTCTAAATTGCACAATTAATGTTATCCAAATTCCAATATCTTAGATAGTAGCTATGTTATTGATGTTTCTAGAGAGTTTAGATTTAAATGATTCAACACATTTGCTGCGGGCATCAAAACTAGTTTCATAAATAGCAATGAATATGTCAAATTTTACAATATTAGGCATAATAAGGTATTCCTTGTTGAAAAACATTGGTGAATGAAGTAGAAATGATGCATAGATGTTTCTTAGTTTGCATGAGAATCAAAAATACAAAGAATATTACAGTCTGATGAATTTTGTGTTAAAAATACATACAATTGTTTAAAAAGCAAAGTAGACTTGCAATTACTTCATATGAGGTCCAATTTCTGATATTAGAATACCTGTATTCATTTAAAAATGTTGACACCTGTTAAGCTATCAGCAGCAAATGTGTTGAAGTTGTTTGCCTTTATTCAAGAATAAACATGACCTTGAAGCAGTAAATTTAGGTGACTTGGTGAGTTGGTCTGGCAGTGAAAATTGTATCCTGATGATTAAGTGTGAGATAATGTAGAGAAATTATAGAGAGCTGTTCACAATTCAATGAACATCATAATAAAAGCAATTTATTTGTACGTCTGGTGCTGTTTCATCATCTATTGATTTTATTTTGAAGTTTAATTATGTTCTGGTTGATGGTGTCTATAAGACAAACAGGGTTCTGGTAGATGGTGTCTATAAGACAATCATTGTCCTGGTTGATGGTGTCTATAAGACAATCAGTGTTCTGGTTGATGGTGTCCATAAGACAATCAGGGTACTGGTTGATGGAGTCTATAAGACAATCAGTGTTCTGGTTGATGTAGTCTATAAGACAATCATTGTTCTGGTTGATGGATTCTATAAGACAATCAGTGTTCTGGTTGATGTAGTCTGTAAGACAATCAGGGTACTGGTTGATGGAGTCTATAAGACAATCAGTGTTCTGGTTGATGGATTCTGTAAGACAATCAGTGTTCTGGTTGATGGAGTCTATAAGACAATCAGTGTTCTGGTTGAGGGAGTCTATAAGACAATCAGCTAATATCAAATGATTGATAGAGCGAATATACTGAGTGTCTGGCAGCTACAGGCTTGCTCCTATACCTGTAGGTCCAAGGTTCATTCTGGGCATAGGTCGAGATGATACCCTCCAGTCTCCAGTTTGTGATGGTCTTTGTTGACTGACAGAATGTGTCTGGTCGTGCAGATGAGAAAAGCTGAGTTCCTTTACTGGACCTATGCTTCTTGATTGTTTAAAGGGCAAGTAATAAATCTGTAGGGGGTATGGTGTTAAGTGGTAGTAATGAAATTGGTCGGTTGGGCCCCCCTGTAGATATGGGTCTGCCCATGTGCTTAGCCGATTATCTTGGCTCGTGATGAAAATAAAAATGGCCAAATAACAATCAACATAGTACATTTTATTCATGATTTCAGATTTATAACAAATAGCACACTTTCTTTATTTTCACCTGAAAAATATTCTCTCATAAAATTTCACAATATAGTCTTCTTCTCCATTCTCCCCCTTTTATTGTTAGGGTATAAAGAATAGTTATTCATGTTTTATCATAAGATTTTATCGACATTTAGACTCAATCAACCAACAAAATTTTATTTGAGCTACCCTTAACACTTTTCAAAATGAAATTCGCAATTGTAGTTCTATGGGTACCCATAGCTGGAATATAATTCTATTCTCTTTTAAAGTTTTCCTGTGATGAACACCATACCTAAACATTCTGGTAACTAGGACAGACGCGAAGTTTTGTAAAAAATCGGCACCGAATAGTCCCCTAAAAACAGATTGAGTTATAACAAGGAGAAGAATGGATAGAAAGACTTTCAATAAATCAACATGATTCAATATATACATACAATAAAATGAACAAAGACAGGGTTAAAATATTAACAAATATTCACAAGAGCTCATCTTAAATTGTCAAAGCAATTCAGATATGAAGTCCTCAACAGGATAAATACAAAATTTAAAATTCAATTATATATCCTAATGCATATTGAACACAGAATTGATAAATACTGCAAATGAACTTGATCTTTTCTTACTAAATCTTCTACAATGATGTTGCAAATAATCAACCCTGATTCTACAAATGAACTCTACCATATTTACATAATGTATCATATTACTTGACAAAATACATACATGGAATAGTTCAATAAAGTACTGAGGGGTGTCAGATTAGTATGACATTCTATTTCCAGTCTTGGTTATCAATAAAATAAATTCTGTATACCCGATATATTAACATTTAATCTAATGATGGGGGCAGAAGAGCATATTTTATCATCTGATCGCGGTGAACTTTTATGATGACAACAATTCTTTTAGCCTGTATGAATTGCCGCCATAAAATAAATTAGATATTTTCAGGCAGTTAATTACGCGGGCGATTAAATTCGCTTGTTTTCCTGTGTCCACCATATTTTGTCGATACAATCGTTATTCCTCAAAGCAAATGGAATTGATTCTGATAGCATGTGATATTCAGAATGGCTGCCCCTGCCATTGAGGATCAATCGCGCTGTCATCAGACGAAAAATACACTTGTCTGCAACTAGCATAACATACGACAATATTACTGACCTATTTCCATCAATAATATTAAATATATAATCATAAGTAATAATTAAAATATATATATATATATATAAAACACTGAATTCATTCTCTCTGTCTATAAAGCACACTTGACACTGTTAAGATCATTAATTTCCTTGGGATTAATGTTTTCATCACTTGACTTTCGATTTTCTAAATCAATTTACGAGGTTGACACAGTTTTCAGGTGGTAATTGCTAATTTTTATCATCTTTTGAGGCCCATTGAGGTGCGTAATTGTCCATAAAACTCAGTCAACTTTGGTTATTTGGTGCAGAAAGTAGGAGGTTAAACTCTATTTCATTTCATCAGCCCAATTAGGTGAAAATAGCAGAACATAAAACTTTATCCCAATTGAGTGCAGAAAACGTACACTAATATATGCAATATTTAGAATGTAAAACTCTATATAATTTCGTTCAAATATTTGATATGTTACTAATCCAATTATTTAAGAAACAAGTCGCACAAATGGAAGAATAATAATAATTGGAGCCTGGTCATTCCAACTTGTCTCAATACAGATCCTTGTTTCTTTTAATGTCCATTAATCAAGTTGTGATGAAACATTCCCTTATTTAGGTGGAAGAAGGCATATCAGGTGGAACTATGCCATGCTGTTGTAAATGATTACGCAGAATGTTGTTTTCTTGTTTAAGTTCCTCACACTGTTGTCTAAGTAATTCATTGTCTACAGAAATACGTTCTGTTTCTTTCAGAGTTTCTGCCATTCGGGCGTTAGATGTCCGTAATTCTGTTATGTAATCACACGCTTTTGATAATATTCCTCCTTTACTCTAGAATTATACAAATAAATAGATTAGAAAATAGGAAATCAGAACCTGAAACATGTTGTTACTCAAGAGTTTCTTGATGCGTGTTCTTCAGACAACTGACCTATTTTAGCCTGTGTCCCTACTGAAGTTTGACAAGTAGAGATGTAAGAAATAAAATGACTTACAGCACCAGTCTTGGCTTGTTCTGCAGCACAATCTGGAACCACTTTAGACAACTGAACTATCCAGTTGTTGATTTTATCTCTTCTCCTCCTTTCAACTGTAAATATATAGAGCATGACATTAGGCAAGGGAAATAACTCCATTTAAAGATACAATAAGTGTCAGGGAATGGAAACACCAATTAGAATTTCATCGATTTGTCTATCCCAGATTGAAGACTTTCAATACAGTGCGCAATAAGGGAAATTTTGGAAGGATAGTGGCATTAGCCTTCATTTTGTAATCATTTGTCATTTTGACATCTCCCAAGTTAGTCATATACAAACTTGACAAATGTTATATAAGGGAGATAACTCCATTTAACAAACCTTCATTGTGTGTAGCTCTACGTCTGTCATCTCTGGGAGATCTTCCGTCCATTTTGGGCGTGTAAGACGTTCTGGGAGCTATACTCCTTTGGTTCTGTAATACATCTTGTGGGGACATCATCACGTAAAACTGACCTGCAACCCGAAAAAGCAGTCTTAAGACAACAAGAAATTAGTGAAAGAAAATGAAAATAAAATGCTGCATATAAATTTTGTTAAGCTGTATTCAACGAGATTCACGCCAGCTGTGACCATGGACTGCTCCTTTTCAATTTCTAACTTTTTACTTTCCTATTTAAAATACCAGAAACATGTCTGACAAGCCTATATTCAAATTAGGAATCAGGCTAACTCTAACTCCTCCTTCTAACATACTAGTCAAGGTTTTAAAGTTTCGATGCCTTACCTCCAGCCGTCTGCACTTGACCTAAAGCTGCAGCTGTGACATCAGTAGATTGCTGTTGTGTTGCGACAGCTGTAGCATCACCAGCCCCTTGGAAGTAAGCAAACTTCTGTTCTGGTGCCTCTGGAATCGGGCTGCCTCCATTACTGAACTGGCTAGGTATCACAGCCTAAAAAAATATTTCAAAATCAAATTTCTTTTTCTAATTTGATTTATAGGCTTAGAAGACACATTGGGAATGTTGAGTCTTAGGGATGTCGTGTGTTGGATCAACAACGCTTGTTTTCAGCTTCATACCTGAGTGACCTGTGCTTGAGGAAAACCTGTTGTCGTGACAACCTGGGCAGTAGCTTCAGAACCATCTTGTGACACTTGAACAACTCTGTATGTTACTGGACCTGGAGAGGATTAAAAATATGTTTTAAAAGAATAAATTAAAAAAAGGAAAAAAAATTTGTGAAAGTGTGAATTTGTGTTTTGGGACAGTGGCATGCATGGTATAAGTGTAGAAAATGCCTGCCTTTGACATAGACTTTAGGCTTAGCACATTATCTTAAAGAAGGGTTTCCTTATTTCTTAGTGTCAAATTAAGCCAACTTCTTGATTAATTGGTGTTGCTAGTGAATTATCATGTATTCTTAATCATATCATAATGTTCTTATTGCAATTGATAGAAGAGTTTTAACCAATCACAAATGTCCGTGTTTGTACAGTCTGGATAAACAAAAAAAGACTTTTTGATCTTTCTTGATTGGTCACTCATTGGAATTCTGCTGGTAATTCTCTTCTAATTTAGCTAATTATGAATTAATTATGGTCATGTGAGACAAACTGGTATTTTTTCAAGTCATTAGAACACCTCTACTTTCTATTCATATAAGTATTAGCAGTATCATTTTCATAAATGAAAACAAGGGAACCCATCTTTAAAGACAGGATCTGATCTTAATGCTCATCAGTAATGTACAAGCTAACATTTGACCCTTTTGTAATAAAGATATCATCATTATTATTACAGCAATTCTGGAAAGGGAAGTAACTCACCCTGGCCATCTGCCCTAAACTGATATTGTACTGTAGGATCCAGTGTGATGCCTTGAGTATTAGCTACACTAGCAATGGCTGCAGCCTGCTCTTCTGTTGGGTCACCTATCAAGGAAAATTATAATTACTTGATGTTATTCCAATGGTATCTGTTTGGAATTAAAGGAAGAACTTCCTCTTCAAATAAATATGAAATTTAAACTCTTTTTTGTAATATATAAGCTTAATCTTTTACAGAATCATATTTAAATTCCTCAAAATTGACCAATAAGAGTGTATATTCATCAGTGAACTTGTCTGGTATCATAACTATACAACAGAATCCCTGTATAATCCTATAAATCTATAAAAATATGTTATTGAAAAACCCTTACTTTAAAGGATAATTACTTAATTTTATGAATTATTTCTTAGTTGGATGGATTTATCAGATTATACAGGGAATCTGTTTGTATAGATATGACACCAGGTAAGTTAACTTAACCCATATCTTCCATAAAACAGCTATATATGACATTCAAAGCAAGTGATATTCCTCGCTGGTGAAGGCTGACTCAGCTATTTCCTAACAGCAACAGTGACACTCAAAAAAATACAAAATATTGTGAACTATATTAAAACAATGGCTCCATTGTTCTCATGACAACATAATTTTGAGCGCGTGAAAATAATTATAATAGGTCTGATTCATATCAATATTCATAGCTAATGGCATAAACCTGTTAAAATACAGTGTTTATTAGAAATTATTCTATGATATATCAAAGAAAATGATTGTTCTTACCTTCCTGAACATGAGCTTCTAACTGAATATGGTCCTCTGGACCTGGAGACTCATTCGTTTTATCTTGACTACAAAAAATACAATATCTATATTAATATCTAAGCTTATATTAAATTATTTGCTAGGCAGGGAATATAGAGGTGTTTCAAGAATGGGAAGGGGTGGGTGAGGACTGAGGCTGTCCTGCTTCGAAAGTTGAAACACTCTTCCCTCCAGTTACACTTTCAATCATTTCAAATGGAGAAAGAATTTCCTGTGTGTCCATTAACAATTTTTGTGACCCCCAGGCCTTTCTTAATGTCATTATAATACATAGAAACACATGAGGGCATGCCTCACTATATCAATTGGTTCAACTCAGAAATTCCCTGAGAATCATTTTTACTGATCAAAGAATCTTAAGATATTGTTATTTCTTCTAAATCTCAAATCAAATATTATTGGAATTTTAAATCCGAACCTAAGGAGTTAAATTAAGCTTATCCTCTATACATGTTTATAATCACTGGATTGATTAATATTGTACAAGTTTATTATCAATAATCCTTTTTATCAATAACTTGAAATGTTTTCACCATAATCCTTTCGTCTCACAAGAATATTTGTGCATAGCCAGGTGGCAGAGACAATTTAAAAGCTTCATTTTGGGGTTGTTTTTTTTTATCTATAAAATAGTGTATAAGAAAATTTAGTTTTTGTTGTGAAAAGAAACTGCTGTTGGCTCTAGTTTATGTTTTGTTTTGTTTTGATTTGTTTATGCTATTAGTTGACAACAGGCGTGTGACACACTTTTGCTTGAATATAGACCATTCGACAATTCTTAAACCAAATTTAGTTTGACACACATACATATGGCAAAGACTGAATTTTTAATGACACAGCCCAAACCTTTGATTCATGACTTCATGTATGGGTGGGGCAAGAAATAGTGTTCTAATTTAAATATTGCAACATGAAAATTTCAATGATTAGCTTACTCACTGGAGTTATAACATAAATAAACCGATGAAAATCAAGTACAAAACTATGTGTATAAAATAAAGCTTAGTCCACTTCCACATCAATTTTCATGTTTGATCACATCTCCATTAGGCTATCAATTATCATTGACATTGCTACTATTTTAGTTCACTGGGTTACACAGCTTGTATAGTAAGGCCATTACATACAAACATTACATTAGGAAATAGCATTTTGTAGTATAGCCTAGTTTGTTGTTGACATGGTTTGACCTACATATTTGACACGATAAGCCATTTCGATTTATAATTCTTTCTATAAATTTTTAATCATCTCAATATTTATATCTCCAGAGTGGACAAATTTGACACAAGTTCCAAATGGTTCAAGTGAAAAGACAGCTAGCAGCCGACGCGAATGCAGAATTACCACTCTTGTTTTCCGGATTTCAGTGTTCTATTTTCCGCTTACAAATTTATCAACACGGATTGACAACTTTTTTCACATATTCGATCAAGTTTTTTCCATTCGACCACAACTTACCTATTTTCCAATGTTTGTCCAAGCATATCCATGTGGCTTTTTGAAATAGTTTTGAATTTGCCAGGAAATACAGCAATTTGATCACGGGGCCAAACAACAGGTCATGTGAGAAGGGAAAACGAACATGTGACAGAAATGGCGGATCCACAGCTCTTCTTCAGCGCATTAACATAACAAAAATTTTCCTAAATTTTATTTTCAATCTAAACATTTTCGATTACTGAAATTTTTAGAATATCATTTGTATTAGGTTTATGAATTGAATTATACCACTTTCAAAATTTTAAAAATATTGTTGACAACATTCGTAAAAGTATTCCTTATGCACTATTTTCTATGTCGAATGGATATTTAGCAATAGTTAGGTCGGCTGAGGTGGCTGTACAGTAATTAACCAAATAATCAACAAAACAGGCTCTTGGTCTTAATTAAATGAAATGGAATTTTATGCCCCTATTTTTTTTAGCTACAAGTTTGGCTAAAAGAAAAAAGTCAGACAGCACCATGCACTGTTCAATGGTGGAATTTTACCAGGTCTGAAGCATTTGTCGAGTTAATGTCATTTTGTTGTTTAGTGACTTTCATCTAAATAAACTACAAGGTATCAGTTCTGCTAATCTTCTTAATCATAAATGCATTTAAAACTAATTAATCTGATTGGAAGTGACTTCTGTTAAGTGATTTGATTAGCTTTTTAATTATTTTGATTGGATCGTTTTGTGAGGGGTCAAATTATGCAGAGCTCTTATAACCAACTACAAAAGTAAAACTAATTGTAATTTGCAATATAATATGCAAAAAGACAGGTTTCCAATGTTTTCATTATCGATGTAAAGTTTTTTCATTATAAATTATCGCCCATGAACGAATCGCCGTCGGCAATCAAGCTTTCACCGTTTATTGTTCCATTGTAAAAACCCATAGGGTGTTTATTACAGTAGCTACGGCAGGTGCTTGCTCGTGGCGTCATCTTCGGAAGCATATCGGGACTTTCCGTCAATGCTCGTGCCATAATAAAACGTCATATCCGGGTTTAAAGTGTAACGTGAAAGTTGGAAAAAAGCTTCAAGATGTTGGATTTCTTTAGTGTTTTCAGTAAAGGTGGAATTGTTCTTTGGTGTTTCCAAGGAACATCTCAACTTTTTACTCCCTCTGTCAACGCTCTGATCAAGAGTGTGATTCTCCAGGTATTTTTACTTTTTTGATTAAATTTCATAGAATCAAACGTGAATGATGTAAACAGAAACAGACGAATTTCTTTTTGATCTATTCTGTGAAATACGTATGTCGTAATCCATTTACTATTGATCTAGAGTCATTGAGTGCTTATATTATTCCAGTATTTGATAAACAATCTATTAGCACATATTATGATCTGACCAATCTATCTCATCCTTATTCAATTTGACACAGAATTGATTTGGATATTGAACAAAATAATGTGTTAATAAGTTAAATTAACAGCATTCAACAAGCCAAATATCATTTTGGTTTTTAATTGTTGCCTATTAATAATGGCACAAACTTGTATGTTTAAGCTTATATGCCTATACTATACTATCAATGAATATATTATAAGCCTATGCTACTCTAATGAGACCAATTATAGAAATTTTAAAACGAGTGGCAACATATGGCTTAAAGCCCTGTAGTTAATTTTAAAAATATGAAAGTGTCGAATAAGTTTATCATTTCATTGATATTAGCAAGGATTTCACATGTAACTAAGCCTGATTTGAAATTAACATTAAATCCTTTGATTTTTATTATTCACAATACGGTTATCAATTTTACTTCACCAATGTAATATTTGTTTTTATTGATAAGTTTATTTTTTTAGGAGAGAAGTGGTAGTAATACATTTAATCACGATAAATTGATATTAAAATACAAACTTGATAATGAGTTTGAGTTGGTGTTTGTGGTAAGTATGTATTGGGTAATTAGGTTGAAAGTTGTTGCCAGACACCAGGCCAACTTTCGAAAGCAATGACTGTGGCTTTAGG
Source organism: Lottia gigantea (assembly GCF_000327385.1). Lineage (NCBI taxonomy): Eukaryota > Metazoa > Mollusca > Gastropoda > Lottiidae > Lottia > Lottia gigantea. Next base: position 426,896 of record NW_008710807.1, on the reverse strand, counting down.
ATTTTTTTCTTATCTTGACAACAATTTTATTCTAACTTACTGCACCGAATAGCCAAACAAATAACAATCCAACTCTCTACCAATTGAGCTATTTCACTTTTTGATGGAATAACTATATTAACTACCAGCTGGTAGACAGGATTCTCGTTAATTTAAGTTATTATCCTTCTAATAAATGATTCTTTCCATTTTTTTAAAAAACTCCATTGAAATTTTTTGTAAATGAAATTATTTTATATTTTTAGGTAGCGTATCAGAATATAGCCAAGTTATCGTATGTTGATAAATTTTTAACTGATATACAAATTGAGTTTAGAAATAGATATAAAAATGTCTTACAACATAAAGATTATTCTGCGAATTTTGATTTTAATGATTCATTCCATGGATTGCTTCGACTTCGGGAGAGAGAGAGTGAAGAGGAGGCCAGAAAGCCTAAGTAAGTTTATAATCATTTTGAATAACAGAACACAGTATTAATGTGATCTTTAACACTAAATGTCACTTGAGAATTACAGTAAAATCTTATTGGTTTATCACTAAATGGAGCTCCTATTGTGACAATTTTCCTTCATTGTACACTGCATCTGAATTTTAGCTCATAAGACAGGGGTTTTTTTTGCAGACAAATGAAAACATATGAAGAATCCAACAAATCTAAGAAAAGTGTATCATCTATGATAGAAAATAAAAAAGATAATAATAAAAAACCTGCTAAAGGAAAGGAGAGTAAACTGCCAAAATGTAAGCCAAACTTATTTTTGAGTAAAATTATGGTGGTCTGGAAAAGACTTTAGCTTTTTAGCTTGGAGCTGAAGTGGTCTGTCGTAGGCTGGGCTGATATCTTAAGGTTTCTCCCTGTCAGTGATGTATTTTGAAGCCCTGTGTTTTAAAGGCTGTGCAATTTAAATATCCTTTGACAATAAAAAAAAACCTTCATTGCCCACTGCATGGCGTTGTATCTTCATTAGCCTACTCTTTAATGAAATATGGAAGCAAAACTCCATTTCATTTCAATTTGAGCATTTAATTTCTCTGCAGTTCCTTATGCCATTTGGAAAATAAATTTAACTCACTTCATTTCAGTGGTAGAAAATAGTAAATCGGTGCCGAGTGTAGTAGAGAGTGCTAAGACTAATGGAACAGTAGATACTAGTAATAATAATAATATTAATAATTCCTCTACCTCGACTACTAATACTAATGGAGAACTTGACGAGGAGACAATCATGAAAAATAGAATGAAACTATTTAATAAGGGCAAGAAACCAAAGTCTGAAAGGTGAGTGCTCAAAATATTTAGATTAGCAAGCACAGGTCAGGGCTTAGGTATTTGGGGGTGAAAGCCGACATTGGGCCTACTCTTTGAAGCACTGGCACAGGCATCAGAATTTTTCTTACCTTGAGGATTCAAACCCACTGCACCTTAACACCTAGCAGATGCGCCCCGATCAACCCCGATACGCTACCAACTGAGCTATTCCACAGCAGGGCTTTTTATATAAGAAATTTACAGTACTTTTGTGTGAACACTGTGCATTAATAAGATAATTATAGCATGTGGACTCTCTAAAAGGGAAGCTGAATTGACAAACGCAGTCTTTGAGTGACTCCCGATGTTTTATGATTATAAGATTTGACCATGCGTACTCTGTAAAATGGGGAGCTAAATTTACAAAACACAGTCTTAGAGTGGTTCCAGATGTTTAATACAGTCTAGTATTGCCATGTGGACACTCTGAAAGGAAACTTGGTTGCATAATGACATCAGATGATTAAGATGTTATTTATTTAAAGTCCTAAAAGCCCTAAAGTAGAAGAAAAGAAGAAAGGTAAAAAAGCCACGAAGTGGGATATGGGGGGAACCAGTAAAGATTTTGCTGAGTTAGATTACTGTGTACCTAATGAAAACGGTCAACAAGATGAAACTATAGCTCCATCAGAGGCTGAGGTTTGATTTAATTTTATTAGTACAATCTTCACATTGTCAGGACTCTCTCTTATACCTTGACATCATAAGGCACTTTTCTTGTATCATAGCAGTTTGAAAATGCAGCAATTTGATTGGATTGTATGATAGTGAATGAGCCAATCAATGATCCCCACAGAGAGACTGAACAATATGTTTGTGGAATAAATGTTACAATGTTAATATCATTTGCTAGGAATTTATTTGTGGTCTGAAAGGAAATATGTAAGAGTTATGTATGAGAGACGCACAAGAGTATGCAAGATAAGTCTTGTATCATTTCATTTTAGACAACCTAAACATGATCTTTCTTGTTACCCAGGTTGCTCTTGTTGGTAAGATGTCAGGTAGTCTACAGGATATAGAGGTTGAGTCCAGTGAAGAGGAAGAGGAAGAGGAAGAAGAAGAAGAAAGACAACAAACCAATACCAAGTACGTTTTTTTAACACTTTGCTAAGTTTCACTCTTTTTAAATATCTCTAAAAGAGGAGGAGTCGTTTTAAATTACAAACATAGGTAATTCTGGAAACACATAGATTTGAAGGCTCAAATTTAGACAGTGAGATGTGAACACTATTACTGTTTTGCTAAAAAAAAATCCTGTCTCTGACACTAAGGTAAGATTGGTCTAATGGATGGTGAACCTGTCCCTGTAAGTTTTCATATACATGTAATTCATATCTTTGTGTATAATTTATGTGTTTTTTGTGTATATTGTAGATCTAATAAATCTGGAGGGTTTGGAATGTTTAACATGTTTAAAAACCTGGTAGGATCTAAAGCTTTAACTAAAGAAGATGTAGCACCAGCTTTAGACAAGATGAGGGACCATCTTATTGGTATGTTGTGACTAATATTTGAACTTTGACCCCAATACTGCTAAATGTTACACCTTGAACATGTGCATACTTTTCTCAAGAGCACAAATTTCATTTTTTGATTTCCAAGTTGGAATGACCGACTGGTTTCAAATAGATTACATTCTGATATTGTACTATAGTTTTCTGAGCAATTTTGGATGTCTTCTTTGAATGCAGCACTCATTTTAAGGATAATTTCAGTATTAGGGGGTGAGAGCAGACACTGGGCTGACTCTCAGAACCACTAGCACAGGCATCAGAATGTTTCTTACCTTGTGGAGGATTCAATCCCTAGGGTTAGAGTGAGAACTGTATGTTGTGAAACAGTATTTATATCTATTTTTGGCAAGTATATGTCAAGATTTTATGCCATGGTGTTATTTTCTATTTATAGCTAAAAATGTGGCAGCAGATATTGCTCAGAATCTGTGTGACTCTGTTGCTGTAAAATTGGAAGGAAAAGTTCTGGGAACTTTCAGTAGTAAGTAAAACTTCTATTTCAGTCATATTTTAATATTTTTTCTGATCTGAAAGTAAGGGATTAAAAATCAGGCTCTCAACATTAGTAAAGAAGCTGCATCATCCAAATATGTCCATACATACATCATAGAATCTGATACCAGAGAGTATTTGAAATTTAGCAAGATTTGTTTTTATGTCAGCCTTTTAGGTCATTTTAATTTGTTAAATTCGAAACTCATATTTGAAAATTTATAAATTTTAGGAATAACTACGACTGTAAAGGCGACTCTACAAGATTCCTGTGTCCAGTTATTGGCTCCTAAGAGACGTATTGACATTCTACGTGATGCTATGGACTGTCGCAGTAAAAAACGACCCTATGTTATCACTTTCTGTGGAGTCAATGGGGTTGGAAAATCAACTAATTTAGCCAAGGTTTGTTAGACATTGCCAGAACTTGGGCCAACCCAGTGCTGTTGATTTAGATTTCTCTGTTTTTGCCAGTCCTGTCTGATTGGAAGTCCAAAATGACTGACTGCAATTTTGATCTTTAGGACATTTTTCTGAACAATTGTGCTCTATTTTTGCATTTTTCATACATTCTTGATGAATTTTGGTACAAAGTCTCAATTTAGGTGTTCTAATATCTGGTTAGAAACTTATAAAAATCAAAATCCTCGCCGCCAGACTCCCTCCCCCACCTCTCACAGTTCTTGAATACCTGGTGCTGTTATCCCCCTTTGACAATACTATTATGTAATTCATATTGTGTATTTGTAGATCTGTTTTTGGTTGATTGAGAATGGATTCCGTGTATTGATAGCAGCTTGTGATACATTTAGAGCAGGAGCTGTTGAACAGCTGAGAACTCATGTTCGTAAACTGAACTCCCTTCACCCACCGGAGGCCCACAATGGTCAGAGAATGGTAGAACTGTATGAGAAGGGATATGGGAAGGATGCTGCTGGTATAGCTCTAGAGGCCATTAACCATGGTAGGTGTCTGCACAATGTCATGCTCTTACGAACTTCATACTCATACCTTGACGGCAATAGCCACCTTTCTTGTATCATGGATCATGTATATAAACCGCTTTGATTGGATTACTGAGGACTCTGATTGGCTGTATTCTCTGGCGTATCATACAATCAAATTGTTGCATTCCTTGATACAAGAAAGGTGCCCTTTGCAATGATGACCCAGCTGTAAGTAGGGGCAAGATCAATATCAAAAGGTTTGGTCAAGGACCAGCAGTTATAAATGATCCTCATGAATTTAAATTGTTATCCTTGTAAAAATGAGTGTTTCTTTCTTTCTTTTTGTTTTAAAACGGTTAGTTTCAGTGGCATTGCAGGAACCACCGACATCTGACTTGAGATTGAAATGGTTCAAATCAATGATACACATAAAAACCTCTTTGCAATTCCTTTGCAATCTCTTTAAGAGTGGGTGTATTCAATTGCTTAATTGTGGTATATTTATTACAGCTCGTGACCGAAGAATAGATGTTGTATTGGTTGATACCGCTGGTAGGATGCAGGATAATGAACCATTGATGAGAGCTCTAGCCAAGGTTGGTTTAAATATTCAAATTATTACCTTTCTTTTTTAACCTCTAAACACAAACAGGTTACGTTGAAAATTAAAGTAAAATGATGTGGACAGGACTTTAATCAGGAGTGTTTTGTATTTTTGATTTGTGCTAGGTCAAAAGGTTAATTTGACAATGTTCAAGAGGGCTGTCGTGAGACTCTAACTGAAGTGGCTATATTAAAAATATATAAGCTTATAAAAAAACAACGAAAGTTTGGTCTAATTTTGATTAAACTGGATATGTACTCTCCACTTCTAAAAGTCAAAAAAATCTTTCATGTTTCATTTCCAGCTTATAAAATTGAACCAACCTGATCTAGTTCTGTTTGTGGGTGAAGCCCTAGTGGGAAATGAGGCTGTAGACCAATTGACCAGGTTTAACCAGGCGCTGGCAGATCATTCTAATATGACAGACCCACGACTGATTGATGGTATAATACTCAGTAAATTTGATACCATTGATGATAAGGTAAAACATGGGTGTGGCTTGGTTTTAGTGGGAGGGACTTAACTGACCATTCTAATATGACACTGATATTGGGTGTGGCCAAGTCACAATTAAAACTAGGGCCTAAACACATATTAGTGTACAAATGATATATGATGAAAGAGGGGTGTAACCTAAGCTATGTTGGAAGAAGGGTCTTAAAATAAAGGGGGGGGGGGGTCTTAACCTATGATAGTGTACGAATGATCTGTCTTGGAGGGAGGAGCTTAACAGACAAACCAATCAAAGATGGTGCCACTCTAGCTCTGATTCAACTTGCTCATTCTAAGCTACTTAGACACCTGTATCCCCTCATTAAGTATGTGTATCTCTTATCAAAAATATTTATATTTCAGGTTGGAGCAGCTATATCTATGACCTATACAACAGGACAGCCAATAGTATTTGTTGGTACTGGGCAGACGTACACTGATCTCCGTAATCTGAATGCCAAGGCTGTTGTCAATGCCCTTCTCAAGGCTTAATTTTTTAAATTATCAACATTTATATAATAGATTCAAAATGATATTGTAATGAAATTGCTTTTTTTAAACAGATTTTTTTCATCTTTTTTGGACAAAGGCCAGCTGGTAGACACAATCCATGAGAAACTAAGTTGGTATCCTTGTAAATTATTGTTGTTTCCTTCATGAACAATTCAAAAAGCAAGGTGTGAGTAGACATTAAATATCCCTAATTCTACAAATGAACTCTCCCATACTTTTATAACATTGTATGCTATTGATTTAGAATATGCGAAAGTGTGGAAGAGTTCAATGAAATTCTAAGGGATGTCAGATAATTGATTGTAATTTGTAATATTCCTTATTATGTATCTGTTATTTGTTAAGGTTTAATGTTATTTTAGAGTCTTTTACCCTTATTATTTAAGTTTTAAGTATAGGACACCCCTATTCAGTGGACACCCCTATTCAGTGGACACTTCTATTCAGTGGACACCCCTATTCAGTGGACACTTCTATTCAGTGGACACCCCTATTCAGTGGACACTTCTATTCAGTGGACACCCCTATTCAGTGGACACTTCTATTCAGTGGACGCGCCTTCTTATGGGTCAACCAATTTCTGCAGAGACCCTCATTTAATGGACACCTTTACAGTGGTCATCTCTATTCAGGGATCACCCTTATTTAGTTACCAAATAATGCCTTGTGCTTCAAAGCCCTATTTTTGTTAAAACGAAAATTATATCACACACAAGATTAGATTTTGTAAAACACGATTTTATTTGAAAAAAAAAAAGAGAGCAAAAATCAATTTCCATAAGTTTTAAGATGCTTAAAAACAGAAGCATTTAGTCATTGTTGCATGCGATTTTATTTGTATATTCAAGATGTTGCTTAAGTCAAGTTCTATATTTAGTATTAAAAGTCCGTACAAGCAAGACAATTCCATCAATCAAAAGTCTCACCCAAATAATGTCAAAATCAGGAGTAAAAATTATAAAGCAGTGGGCTTCTTCAAAGAGAAGTACTATTAAGCGTAAACTTATAATTGGATGTCCTTCTTGTAGATAGATAATCATTAAGACATGTAATGCTATCAGACATTGGAACAAAGTTTTGTCTTCAAAATGGATGTTGTAAAAGTCTGTGATTTTTATGTAAAATTGAGAGTAAGGTTTATTATGCGTTAAAGAAAATATAGAATTTATCTTGGTATATATCTTAAAGACATAATAATATATAAGATATTTGTGTATAAATTCTGTATATATTTTGGTCTATTTGGTTATGGCCTAGTTTTATCAAAATGTACAACCACCACCGATTTTTGGTGTGGACTTGCTATTTATCATTAAATCTGTTTATCCAATTTGAATTTTTTGTGTTATTTAACTGAAGAAACATTTACAGACACTAAGCATAAATCATCATCAACCCTTTCACAAGTCACACTGCTTTTATGGCAATGGTTTAGTAATGGGTTCCACGAGTCATTATATACTGGCAATGAGTTCCATGAGTTACTATATAATGGCAATGAGTTCCATGAGTCACTTTTTATTGGCAATGAGTTCCACGAGTCACTAGTGATATAATGGCAATGAGCTTCATGAGTCACTAGTGATATAATGGCAATGGGTTTCATGAGTCGCCAGTGATATAATGGCAATGGGTTCAACGAGTCACTAGTGATATAATGGCAATGAGTTCCACGAGTCACTATATAATGACAATGAGCTCCATCAGTCACTATATGATGGCAATGAGTTCCACGAGTCACTATATAATGACAATGAGCTCCATGAGTCACTATATGATGGCAATGAGTTCCACGAGTCACTATATAATGACAATGAGCTCCATGAGTCACTATATGATGGCAATGAGTTCCACGAGTCATTAGTGATATAATGGCCATGAGTTTCATGAGTCACCAGTGATATAATGGCAATGAGTTCCATGAGTCACTAGTAATATAATGGCATTGAGTTCCACGAGTCATTAGTGATATAATGGCAATGAGTTTCATGAGTCACTAGTGATATAATGGCATTGATTTCCATGAGTCACCAGTGATATAATGGTAATGAGTTCCATGAGTCACTAGTGATATAATGGCATTGAGCTCCACGAGTCATTAGTGATATAATGACAATGAGTTCCATGAGTCACTAGTGATATAATGGCAATGAATCCCACGAGTCATTAGTGATATAATGGCAATGAGTTCCATGAGTCAATAGTGATATAATGGCCATGAGTTTCATGAGTCACTAGTGATATAATGGCAATGAGTCCCACGAGTCACGAGTGATATAATGACAATGAGTTTCATGAGTCACTAGTGATATAATGGCAATGAGTTCCATGAGTCACTAGTGATATAATGGCAATGAGTTGAGTCACTTGATATAATGGCAATGAGTTCCATGAGTCACAAGTGATATAATGGCCATAATGGCCATGAGTCAATAGTGATATAATGGCAACGAGTTCCATGAGTCACAAGTGATATAATGGCCATAATGGCCATGAGTCCCATGAGTCACTAATAATTTAATGGCAATGAGTTCCATGAGTCAATAGTGATATAATGGCAATGAGTTTCATGAGTCACTAGTGATATAATGGCAATGCGTTCAACGAGTCACTAGTGATATAATGACAATGAGCTCCATGAGTCACTAGTGATATAATGACAATGAGTCCAATGAGTCACTAGTGATATAATGGCAATGGGTTCAACGAGTCACTAGTGATATAATGACAATGAGTTCCATGAGTCACTAGTAATATAATGGCAATGAGTTCCATGAGTCATTAGTGATATAATGACAATGAGTCCAATGAGTCATTAGTGATATAATGACAATGAGTCCCACGAGTCACTAATAATATAATGACAATGAGTTCCATGAGTCACTAGTGATATAATGGCAATTGGTTAAATGAGTCACTAGTGATATAATGGCAATGAGTCCTATGAGTCACTAGTGATATAATGGCAATGAGCTCCATGAGTCACTAGTGATATAATGGCAATGAGTTCCAAGAGTCACAAGTGATGTAATGACAATGAGTTCCACGAGTCACTAGTGATATAATGGCAATGAGTTCCATGAGTCATTAGTGATAAAATGGCGATGAGTTTCATGAGTCACAAGTGATATAATCGCAATGAGTTCCACGAGTCACTATATGCTGGCAATGAGTTCCACGAGTCACTTTATAATGGCAATGAGTTCCATGAGTCACTATATACTGGCAATGAGTTCCGCGAGTCACTATATACTGGCAATGAGTTCCATGAGTCACAAGTGATATAATGGCAATGAGTTCCATGAGTCACTATATGATGGCAATGAGTTCCATGAGTCACTAGTGATATAATGGCAATGAGTTCCATGTGTACTAGAGATATTATGGCAATGAGTTCATTGAGTCACTAAAGATATAATGGCAATGAGTTGAGTCAAATGATATAATGGCAATGAGTCCCACGAGTCACTAGTGATATAATGGCAATGAGTTTCATGAGTCACAAGTGATATAATGGCCATAATGGCCATGAGTCCCATGAGTTACTGGTGATATAATGGCAATGAGTTCCACGAGTCACTAGTGATATAATGGCAATGAGTTTCATGAGTCACTAGTGATATAATGGCAATGAGTCCCACGAGTCACGAGTGATATAATGACAATGAGTTTCATGAGTCACTAGTGATATAATGGCAATGAGTTCCATGAGTCACTAGTGATATAATGGCAATGAGTTGAGTCACTTGATATAATGGCAATGAGTTCCATGAGTCACAAGTGATATAATGGCCATAATGGCCATGAGTCCCATGAGTCAATAGTGATATAATGGCAACGAGTTCCATGAGTCACAAGTGATATAATGGCCATAATGGCCATGAGTCCCATGAGTCAATAGTGATATAATGGCAATGAATCCCACGAGTCACTAGTGATATAATGGCAATGAGTTTCATGAGTCACTAGTGATATAATGGCAATGAATCCCACGAGTCACTAGTGATATAATGGCAATGAATCCCATGAGTCACAAGTGATATAATGGTAATGAGTTCCATGAGTCACTAGTGATATAATGGCATTGAGTTTCATGGGTCACTAGTGTTATAATGGCAATGAGTCCCACGAGTCACTAATGATATAATGGCAATGAGTTTCGTGAGTCACTTGTGATATAATGGCAATGAGTTCCATGAGTCATTAGTGAGTAAAAATTGTAAAGCAGTGGGCTTTTTCAAAGAGAAGTACTATCAAGCGTAAACTTATAATTGGATGTCCTTCTTGTAGATAGATAATCATTAAGACATGTAATGTTATCAGACATTGGAACAAAGTTTTATCTTCAAAATGGATGTTGTAAAAGTCTGTGATTTTTATGTAAAATTGAGAGTAAGGTTTATTATGCGTTAAAGAAAATATAGAATTTATCTTGGTATATATCTTAAAGACATAATGATATAAAAGATATTTGTGTATATATTGAACTCTGCTTTTATGGCAATCGGTTTTGTAATAGTAATATAATGACAATGAGTTCC